>NW_027468663.1:38401997-38526997 GCF_046254945.1 Alosa pseudoharengus
CTGAGGGGCGTGGATTCTGGACTCATCTATGCTGAGGTTGACCTTGTAGCTGTACCGCCAGGCGCCTCTGCGTAGTACTCAGTAGGGTCTCTGTATGAGGGTTCACTTTGAGAAATGTAGCTCAGGTACTCCAGTGCTTTACAGAAGGACTGAGAGAGGGATAACACACACACACACACACACACACATGCATAGATAGATAGATAGATAGATAGATTAAATCCATCCATAAACATATCTGTTTGTGAGAAGTTATGACTAATGTAAACTATGTGAGATGACCGCTGTTATTTTTCAGTTTGTCTAAAAAATTAGGTAAACATTCAAATACAAAATGTAACTCCATTATTTACAGTTCATATGCAGGAAAATACAGTAGTCTACCTGGGACATTGCACTTACTACTGCACTTTACTACAGAAATGCAATATTATGGACAGAGAAATGTAATTGTACTGGCTACACGAAGACCCTAAAATAATATGAAACTGGCCTGCAGCTGTACGTAATACTGTTAACCAATGCAAGGAATTTTAACATCTTTTATTGAAACACTCACACATATCACTGACATGTTCCTCCAAAGCACCTTCTGTCTTGGTTCAAGTCGCAAACAAGGTCTTTTTGATAGGGTGCAGTGGCGAACTTATTCTAAACTTAATGGCTTCGCCACCATAGCTTAATATATTTTCACTAAACTAACACGCGGAGCAGGCGGAACAAATATTTCTGGCAGGCGGACCGGAAGACTAGAGCAAAAGAGAGAACTTGTGTACCGAAGATGTACTTTCATTGGCTAACCGCCTAGCGTTAACCTCCCGACGCACCGCCGCGCCGCCTTCCCGAGATGCATAGCGGACGCGTTAACTACGCATTGCGCTCTCCATAGGAAATCAATGGGCTATGTGCTGCGCGTTGGCCTTTGCCGCGAATGCGTACCCAATGCGTCATGTTAAACGCCTGTGTGGGTTGCATTGTCCCTCTCGCGATGCAGGTGTACAGCAACTCCTCTAAGCTGGCATTAGATGGGCATGTCACATATTATTGACTTTTTTGGTTAGGCTTACCAAGCGCACATTTATATTTGAATTAAGATTATGGATAATTTAAAATAAAAGCAAATTGCCCGCACTGTTACTGAAAGCGTCCGATATGTCGCTCTTAGAAAGGCCAAATCCGAATGCGTCCTGTGAAACGCATATGTGGGTTTTATTGAAGAAAGCCATGAGCGTCTCTCTCGCACGGTAAAGGTGTTGGAAACGGCCAATATACTCCTCTATGCGGGCAATAGATGGCACGGGCATGTCACCTGTTATTGTGGGGTTTTTTTTGTTAGACCTACCAAGCACACGTCGATGTTTAAATTAAGGTTAGGCTACTGGATAATTTAAAACAAAACCAAATTGTCCGCACTGTTGCTGAAAGCGTTGGATATGTCGCCCTTGTATTGCAATTTGGCCACATCCAAAAGCGTCCTGTGAAACGCCCGTGGGTTGCATTGAAGAAAGCCATGAGCGTCTCTCTCGCACGATGAGGGTTTTGAAAATGACCAATCAAATCCTCTATGCAGGCAATAGATGGCATGGGCATGTCACATATTATTGTGTTTTTTGGCCAAGCCTAACAAGCACACATTCATGTTTAAATTAAGGTTACTGGATCATTTGAAACAAAAGCAAATTGTCCGCGCTTTTACTGAAAGCGTAAGATATGTCGCCCTTGGATTGAAGGCCAAATCCGAAAGCGTCCTGTGAAACGTGGGTTGGATTGGAGAAAGCCATCTCTCTCTCGCACGGTAAAGGTATTGAAAACGGCCAATATACTCCTCTATGCGGGCAATAGATGGCACGGGATTTCACCTGTTATTGTGGGTTTTTTTGTTAGACCTACCAAGCACACGTCCAGGTTTAAATTAAGGTTAGGCTACTGGATAATTTAAAACAAAACCAAATTGTCCGCACTGTTGCTGAAAGCGTCGGATATGTCGCCCTTGTATTGCAATTTGGCCAAATCCGAATGCGTCCTGTGAAACGCCCGTGGGTTGCATTGGAGAAAGCCATGAGCGTCTCTCTCGCACAATAAAGGTGTTAAAACGGCCAATAAACTCCTATATCAAAAACGATTAATGACCTCCTGTTTTAACCAATCATCATGGAGGAAACATAACTCGTTGTTGCTCAAACCCTACGTCTGTGCAGTCGTTCAACATTGTGGTGAATTAATGACGAGTGAAGCCCAGAGCGTCTAATAACATCGCGGGTGGTTTTACGCTGAAGTTGGTTGAAAGCCATGAGCGTGCACCTACACGCGAAAGGGTGCTATATGCGTGGATAGAAAACGCCGAAGGACGTGACAAAACGGCCTTATATGACGCCCTGAGATGAGAACGGGTTGGATTTTGCTCTTCATTTTGGTTGATAAAATTCAAGATTTATGTGCAAAAAAAAGCTAATTTGAGTTTTCAGAGCAACATGTTATTGCAATACCTGAATGCAGACCTTATTCATTACTATTCTACCTTCCTTACTTTCAATTGCGAGTTGAAATTAATATTAAATGATGACATACATAGGTCTGCAGTACAAATGTTTTTTAAATTGTAGCTGAAACGAGTACAAAGGATCTTTAATCTATTCATTGAATTCATCGTCAGAACAGGAGCACAGAGGATGCCATCTCTATGGCACTTCACTCTGCCCTGTCCCACCTTGACAATAGCAACACCTATGTAAGAATGCTGTTCATTGACTTCAGCTCAGCTTTCAACACCATCATCCCCTCCAAACTGATCACCAAACTCAGTGAACTGGGCATCAATACCTCCCTCTGTAACTGGATTCTGGACTACTTGTATTGCATTCATTGTCTACACTTGAGATAAATAAGTATGTTTTTTCTTTTATCACATGCACATATATTGGTATATGTTTTTTCTTTACCTTGACATGTTTCGACGTATACTTCCATCTTCATCAGATGGTCACACGGTGGAGTAGTGTGACTTGTTTTTATCAGCTGATGTTGTTACGGAGGTTTGATCCACCTGTCAGTTTTTTGACAGGTGGACCACACCTCCTGCTGTCAGTCAGCCGCCCCCTAGGACGGCACTCCAGGTATGGGAGAGCATATATGCTCCCTCATCTTTGTTCATCGTCTTTGGGCTCCGCTTTCTTATTTCAATCGCCTCCTTTATCCAGCGGTGGTATCGGTTGTTCTACTGCTTAATGACTGGCATGCAGGAGGTGTGGTCCACCTGTCAAAAAACTGACAGGTGGATCACACCTCCGTAACAACATCAGCTGATAAAAACGCGTCACACTACTCCACCGTGTGACCTTTTGATGAAGACGGAAGTATACGTCGAAACATGTCAAGGTAAAGAAAAAACATCTACCAATATATGTGTATGTGATAAAAGAAAAAACAAACTTTCTGGATTCTGGACTTCCTAACCAACAGACCTCAGTCTCACCTATGACCTCACCTCCTCAACCATCGAACACCAGTGTACCACAGGGATGTGTGCTGAGCCCTCTCCTCTACTCCCTCTTCACCTACGACTGCACACCTGTACATGGCTCTAACACCATTGTCAAGTTTGCAGATAACACTACGGTGATTGGGCTCATCAGCAATAACGATGAGACGGCCTACAGGGAGGAGGTCCAGCACCTAACATCGTGGTGCACTGATAACAACCTGGCTCTCAACACCAAGAAGACCAAAGAGCTCATTGTGGACTTCAGGAAGTCTAAAGCTAGCACACACACACCTATTTTCATCAACAGGACTGAGGTGGAGCATGTCACCAGCTTCAAGTTTCTGGGTGTCCACATCTCTGAGGACCTCTCTTGGACCCTCAACACCTCTACCCTGATCAAAAAGGCTCACCAGCGTCTCTTCTTTCTGAGGTCCATCTGTCTCCTCAGATCCTGGTGAACGTCTACCGCTGCAACATCGAGAGCATCCTCACCAACTGTGTCACAGTTTGGTATGGCAACTGCTCTGCCCACGACCGGAAAGCACTGCAGAGGGTGGTGAAAACTGCCCAACACATCACCGGTTCCTCACTCCCCTCCATCAAGGCCATCCAGGGCAAGCGATGCTTGCGTAAGGTGCGCATAATCAAAGACTGTTCTCACCCCAACCACAGACTGTTCACCCCACTCCCCTCCGGGAGGCGTTACAGGTCTCTCTGCATCCGAACCAGCAGGTTCAGAGGAAGCTTCTTTTCCTGCGGCTGTCACCCTACTGAACTCTAGCTCTGCATCCTGGTGACAACGATGAATTAAATGAATTGTTCTGGTGACTAGCTCTGCATCCAACAAACTAAGCCCCCATCACCCCCTGCCCCGCCCCCGCCTGATGCCTCCTTGCCTGTGCCTGTTGAGGTGTCCACGACCATGGCAACCTTGACAGAGACAACAAGGAGGCGGACATCCCCTAGCCCCCCCCCCACAACTGCACTACCCTATCCCACCCATCTATCCCATCCATCTATTTATTTACAAATGTACATACTGTAATTACACTTATACTGTACATAGCCATATTCTACTGCTTTTCATCCTGCACATACACTTATTATTAATACTATTGTAATGTTACTGTTTCTGCACTACAATGGTACTTTTACCACACTGCACATAGTTGTACATACTGTATCTGTCTATATGGTTCATACTAAATATCCATATTTATTCAGTTTTTCTGTAATATATTCTGTTAATACACTGCATATATCTATATTGTTCTTACTACTTTCAACGTAGTACTTTACGTAGTACTTTTCTGCTTTTTTGCACTTCTGGTTAGACACAAACTGCATTTCGTTGTCTCTGTACTTGTTCTCTGCACAATGACAATAAAGTTAAATCTAATCTAATTTAATCTAAAAAATGATCTGCCTCTTGCCTCTTTACGGATCATGCTATGAATAGCAGCAGCAATGTCTGCATAAGTTGAGACATTGTTATTGACCTTCTGGACCAGAGACATTCCATCAATGATTGTTGCTGTATTATATTCATCTGGAAGATTATCTGATAGTGATGCAAGTTTCTGCAAATGCTTTGCAAGTGCTGCTTTAGAGGTTTTCCTTGGGGTCCCCTCAGGTGTCGCCAATGACCATGGTTAAGGTCCAAAGGGTGACAAAAGACTTCTCTCATGTCCAGTCTTTAACATGATGGTCTTGCCATGTGCCTGTGTTTTCTTTTTTGACCCATGCTCGTAAATGTATTTCATTTTTGCTTTGTCAATGTATCATGGAATTTGTGCTTAGGTGTATCTGACTCCAGCCTCTATGTCATGATCTTTGCCTGTAGTATGAGCCTGAATTAGATCATCCCTAACCTCGTGTTGCTTTGCCTGCTGTAGATATGCAAATGAACTCATGTTCCTCTGAAAATGGATTGATCCAATTTCAGTTTCTGTCTCATCAGATCTAACTGTGTAGAATTTTTAAAACTGTTGTAAATGTATGTAGCCTGGTGTTACCATCCTACGTACTTCCGGCCAAAATTTGATTTCAGCCTCGCACGTAGTCTGGCCCAACCGACAGTATGCGGTTCGCATACGACCGCGCCAATCAGCGAACAGTTGAGTGATGACGCGGAACTTGCCTGCCGAGTTGCTTGTAGTCCAGCGAAGCTTGTAGTTCAACAGCATAGCAACAATGGCGACGGAGGAAGAGACGCTAGAAGCTATCCACGAAGTTGTCTTAACTCTCGAGGGCATTACGCAATTAAAGCAGGAACAAGAGGCTTGTCTTGTCAATTTTATAAATGGCAAGGACGTCTTATAACTCTCCTTCCAACTGGCTTTGGGAAAAGTTTGATTTATCAGATGGTGATAGCTAAACCTAAACGCACAAGTGTAGGCTACTACATGCATCACTACTTATCATGTTTTCAAATAAACGTTTGCTGCTCGTTATTCTCCCCCCTACTCTCAAATTACCTTAACAAAATCAATGCGGCATAGGCCTAGGCCTACTTAAGGAATGGAATGTTAGCTACCCTACCGAGCGGGGCTCAAGGCGAGGCGGTGTGTCTTGACGTGAGCTAGCCTGTTACCGAGCGGAGCTCAAGATAAGGCTGCTGTGATTGTGCTTGACTGGGACTAGCGGTTACTGAACTGGGCTCAAGGTAAACCGCTCCGTGTTTGTGTTTGACAGAGGCTAGCCTGTGGCCGAGCTGGGCTCCAGGCGAGGCTACCGTGCTTGTGGACAGTAACGTTAGCCAGTCACCGAGCGTGGCTCAAGGTAGGCTGCGTTGTTTTATGCCGAGGCAAGCTCCAGGTTAAATAACACGTAGGTCGTCAGTACAATCCAACTTATCCGAGAGTGTAGTCTGAACAGCCCGTGGAGAACAAAGTAAGCTCCGACGAAGTCACCGGGCTGCGTAGAACAACAATCGTCTGATAAGCGGCGAGAAGAGATAACAGGGAAAACTGGCGTGTGACAAGAGCTGATATAATCTCGGCGACGTGACGCTTTTGGTATACAACTCTCGGTCTGTGGCTGGCGCAAGTTAGAGATATATCCACTACGAAGAGACTGCCCTAGCGGTCAGGTAGCCTGCATACTAGCCAGCGGTCTGTTTACTACTGAGAGCAGAAGAGCCTGAAGCGGAAGTGGTAAGCGTAAAAGCCTGAACTCCGGCGCACAGCACACGTCATTACCAAACGTTGCTGATTGGTTAAGGGAACTCCAATGATTTTAAACCTCAAAACAAGCATCCGCCCATTACGGAGACAGATTATTATTACTTTGTTCCAGACTGTATGACGAAGAGAATTCGTAGTCACAGGTGGTAAGGGCCAGGCTAAAATGCATGTACTTGTAGATCAAAATTTGGAAAATAGTTATTATTTCTTTTCAATGGAAATTATTTTACGGAGTGTCTATTCGTACCCCTGGTTTGGCCACGCAACTGGGCTATTCACACCCTGTTACATAACAACAAAAACATGTTGCTCGTGTGCCCAAAAAACATGGCCGACATTAGTTTTTTCGTCAGCAGAAAGTGAAGAATTCTGAACGGTTTCAGCACTAATATCTGTTCATATTAAAGTTGAGATCGTTTGTTAGCTAACAGAAATTTCGTGAATATGTCGTTCAGGCCTATAAACTATAAGTTTACCTGCAAACCTCAGCTTCTTGTCGAAGCAGATAGTGCAGTGGTTACAGCCAAGGGCTGGTACCCGGGAGACCGGGGTTTGATTACCGTATGATGCGTTTTGGCGGAGTGAGTTTGCATGTGTACCAACGTCTCTGGAGAGAAGGCGCGCAATTTGAATAAGAAATCGGTTCTCAAACGGAAGTTTTGATTGCAACAATTAGCTAGTTCATGCACCAGGGTGTAAATAGCATGCAGTACTATAAACACCTGCGTACGAATAGCATCCACTTCTAACTGTACATTGATGCAAACAGCATACCTTATTCAGAGTGATTACACAGCTGAGCTATTCTCTGTTATGTAACAACAAAAAAACATGTTGCTTGTTTAAAAAAAAAAATATTATTACATTGTGTGATCAATATGCCAGATTAAATGCACAGGGGTGCAAATAGCATACACTGATATTTGTACCAGACAAGGTACTAATAGAACACATTGCTGTGTGCACCGGGGTACGAATAGCATACATTGATATTTGTACCAGACGAGGTACTAATAGAACACATTGCTGTGTGCACCGGGGTACGAATAGCATACATTGATATTTGTACCAGACGGGGTACTAATAGGACACATTGCTGTGTGCACCGGGGTACGAATAGAATTCACTTCTTATTGCACCAGGGTACGAATAGCATACACTGCTAATTGTACCAGGGGTGCAAATAGCCTTACCCATTATTTTAACATCAGATGAAAGACAATTTTAAGTATGATAATAATAATAATAATAATAATAATAATAATTGTACATAATGATAACAATGTGTAAAGTATGAATATTTTTACCAACCAGATCATCTACATCTCATTCCCACATTCTTACTAGTCAAAAGTACAACTGAAATGTATAATGTAGATCATTTTAGCACCTGTGATGCAATTACCATAATTTCCCAACTATTAGCTGCAGCTTATAAAATGATTTTGCAAAATGTCTTCAGCTATGAGGTTAATACACGGGGGCAGTTAATATGGTATATGGTTTTGTTTCTTTTAACTTGCATAAAACACTGTCCTGTGGCTTATACACAATACGGCTAATACACAGGAAATTACTGTATGTATTTCATGTGCCCTGGACATTATAAAATTATAATATTTAGCTGGGTACATGTGGTGATGTGAACAATTTTCATATGGTATTCCTTGAATGTAAAGGTAATATGTGATTGGTAATCATGATGTTTTGATCTCTTGAAATATCTCTTATGGGTAGTTTCAATAAAATACTAATTTACTGAATTTTGGGGTGTTTCCGAATAGTACATTTACAAATAGTAAATAGCATAGAAATGCAGACCTATGTAATCATTTGTATTTCAAGTCTCTGCTGGGAGGTAGGAAGGTATAAATACATTGATTAATGAGGTAGTGGGCATTTCAATTAGTGCTGCAACACGTTGTGTCTCTGAAAACGTAGATTTGCTCATTATTACACATAAATCTTGTATTTTATCAACCAAAATGAAGGGCAAAATCACATAGTGATTCAAAAGATGTATGCCAACATCAAACACCACATATGCATCAGTAATAATGAGGTTTGGATTATTTTCTGGGCTCTTATGAGTGGTTTAACAAAAAAAAAGGCAATAGGGGGAATTTCCTTTTTTCAAATCAGAGGTCAACTTTGAAGGCCTGTACAGCCACAAAGCTACAAGATCCAACTTGCTATCATACCATTTAATACTCCAGAGATATGTAGCTTTCAGAAAAATATAGTGTAAACAAGTATTGTTTATGTAATGTTTAAGAGTTTGTATTATAAACTGTTGAAATAAAGTGGGAATAAAATGGGAATATGAGGCAAGTTGTCCTTTGACTCATTTCGTAAAACTCAATTAGGAAATGTGCATCACTACAATCCACAACAATAACAATCATAACCTGTTCATCTGTAGTTCTTTTAGGTTCTCGGGCCCGCCATTGCCGCTTGCGGCTATATTTATTATTAATTTATCTGAGGTGGCGGAACTGCGTACCCCCCCCCCCCCCCACACACACACACACTTTAACCCCTGGTTTTCTGTAATGCTGTTTTCCTCTTCTCCACCATCTCAACTGTATTTTGCTTTGTCTTATTTGCCCTTTAGCCCTCTACATCTGCACGTATCTTCATGACCAAAGAGTCTCTGACTCCAGGACTAATCAGAGGAATCAGGCTGTTGGGAGGTCTCTCATTCTTAGAGGTGCACTGTGATTTAAGGTTGACATAGGCAGCTCTCACATTCTCAAAGGTGCACAAGTGTAATTTAGTGTCCACATTGTAAAAGGACAGAGTGTGTTTGTCACAGTCCAGAAACACTCCCAGCCTTCTAAACATTGTTTCCACCTGCACTGGAGTTGGAGGGTCAGTGTGGGCTAAGAGTCCAGTTCCTTTCTCATACTGAAGAACCCAGAAGCCATTCTTTGGGGTTAAAGGGACTCTGTGTGTTCGCTCTGCTGTATCACTGCACACCCCCACATACCACGACTGTTTCTGTTTTGAGTCAATCTTAGCTTCAATATTTTTTCCTTCTTCACAAATCTTCACCCCCCAACAGTGCTTTCCTGATCTGAATCTCTCCTTACACAGAACATGGGGAAACTTGTTCCCATGGCCCTGGGCTTTCAGAGGATCAGGACACATCACTTCTGTGTTTCTTCTTAAATCTCTCACCTCCAGAAAAGGAGGGACAGTGCTATTGTCCAGACTGATGTTCTTAACTGAAACAAGTAACACAGTGAAAATAATATACACATACTGTATTCTCAATATATTTAAACTTAAATGGTCATACTGAGGAATTTACCTGCATGTGATTTCAATAAGTCCCATTCTGAAATGCAAAACCAACATTTACTTTTTGAATTTCAATTCATGTATTAACTAAACAGTTAAATAGTCAGATGATACCTGGTGTCAGAAGGATGGAATCATTCGTGTTTGTGTCCTTCTCTGCCCATTCTGGGTAGGAAAGAGATATTTGTAAAGATGTAATGTAATGTAATGCCGTAAACATTTGAAATAAACTTGGTGGGTATTTACCTGTCACTGCTGTGTTTGTTTCTTTGTCTGCAGTTTTCAGCTTCCCTTCCATTTTATCTTTTAAAATCAGAAGAGTGATGTTGCAGTGACAACTCAGTAATGTTTTGTTGAAGCAGACAAGTTATATCCATTGCACAATCGTTTAAGATTAAATACCTTTAAGTGGTAAAGACTCTTCTGCAAGGAAAAGATCAAATTATTGGATAAACAGTTGGATTGTGACATGCACATAACTGCACATTCCAAATGTTGAGTAATAACAGCAACAAATACACAAACAAGAACAGAACAACATCAACAGTACCTGCAGCAGCACATGTGGGCCTCTCTCCATCTTCAGTCAAAACAGATGGAGAAACAAACACATTTATTTAGAATATATCGTAAGGGTTTCCTTGCCCCCAACCTGCCTTGTTTCACGTTTGCAGTGCTGTGTGTATTATTTGCTCATTGAGATTTATGTGTGAGAGACTGGTGTGATTTAGGCGTTATTTATGCCATGATTATTTATGAGCATGATTCTTGTGGTGTTGCTTTACTTTTTACACGTTCTCTGCATGATTGGGGGTGCTTGAACCGGTTTGAGTTTGTGGTAGTACAAGCCACATGTTTCTATATGAATTGTGAATATAATAAAAAAATATATAATGTAACACTTTTCTTAACAGTATCGACATAAGAGTGTCAAGAGTTCATGACACTGTCATGAACACATGTAACGGTCATGACACATGACACCTAACCCTAACCCTAATCCTAACCTCTAACCCTAATCCTAACCATAACTCTAAACCTAACCCTAGCTTGTTATGACAAAAACCGAATGTCACTTAATAACAGAAGCGTTATATCATAAACGTTTATGACTTGTTTATGACACGTTCATGACAGTGTCATGTCACTCTTATGTCGACACTGTCAAGTAAAGTGTAACTGAATATAATCGCTTAGATACCTGTGTTACACACTATTAAACACTGAAATTGCTCAAGTGTACCTGGTGGTGTTGAAGTCACAGGATACTGGATTAAACCTGAAGGATTGAAGACATAATTAAGCAAAAGGGGACACTGGGGGGACATCTTTTTCACCTTCCCATAGATACATGTCATTCCACAGTATAATCACAACAATAAATAAGATCAATGCTTTACCTTTTCTGTACAGAATAAACATCCCAATCAGCAGTGTCAACAAGAGCAGCAGAGTGATAATGAAGGCAGCAGTCCAACCACCTGACACAACAATAAGAACACTATTTATGGATACCATGTTGAACACATTTAATATGGTGTCATTCACTGATTCTAAATCCTTCAGCCAGCATCAAACTTTTCAGAAGTTGTGTTTAAAAGTGGCCACGCTGCTAGCACGACTCTTACGGCTCCCACACACAGCTGCGATGCAGTGCTGGAGACGCATCCAGTCCACTTTACATGGGCTTACGTCATCCGTTGCCGAACTGAATTATGGGTCCATTGCGTCCCGTTGCTCCCGTCGCTCGTGTTGAAAAGTTCCACTTTTGCTGTACCGACGGACAACAACAGAAAGCACCAGCCAATCAAATTACGGTTATACTTCAAGTCATTTACATAGCTACCGTCGGGAACACCCACTGGCATGCGTTGATGGAACGCAACTGTGTGTGGGACGGTGCTGATCCACTAGTACTACACATATGTGTGGTGTCCTGCTGCCTCCCCTCGTTCAGTCGCGTGTGGGCATTTAGTTTAAAATGACAGTTTGCAGCTCATGGTCAGTTCTTTTTAACTTGTCTTAAGTGTTTCTCACAAATGGACCACCAAGTTAGGCATGTACTTAACAGTATACAACACATTAATAGCCTATACCAGAGGTTCCCAAACTGTGAGGCGCGCCTCCCCTGGGGAGCGCCAAATAATTTGAGGGGAGGCGTGGAAGGTTGATTCAAAAAAGAAGGAAAATTTTTTATTTCATGTTAGAACTATCTATGTTTTTTTTTCAATGATTATGTAATTGTCAACATTATAAAATAGAAATGAATAATAGAAGAGATGTATACTAAATCTTTGGGATAGTGAAAGGTATTATTGATCCCTATCCTGAGTGAGAATGTATTGTGCCAAACTTCATAACGTAATTTAGCAACAGTGCCGCCAGCCGAGCTAGCTGCAAGTTACCAGTGAACGGTAGCTTGCAGGTTGAGCTCCAAGCGGATTTGTACACACAGCCTTACAACACTGTTTACAGCTCTTCGAGTCACGGTAAAATGTATTTTTTGGTACATAGCTAATTTAGATAAACTTATGGTGTAGGAATCCGCCACCTTGGTTTGTATAGAAATGAATATTAAGTGACAGATACACGTAAGAGGTTGGACATACGTGACGGTTATATGTGACGTTCCGATAGCTAACTTAAAATGGACAGATTTGTTACATTTTATCGCTGCACGGCCTGAGCTTGATATGGGCAACAAAGCCAAACGTCAAAAAATATGATGAAAACTCGTTGCATTGCATAGCATAGTATAGCACCGATTTAAGTGGCTTAACTGAAGTGAATATCATTATTTGAAAATGATTGTCGGGGGGGCGGGGCGCGGAGGTGTCACTGAGGCCCACATTGATGGAGTCATTTCGAAATGTTGTTTTATTTTAACTACTCAATGCAATCTCAAATCCTGACCAGAAACACCAACAGTCAATATATTTCTCCAAATACTTTCTTTGTTTTATGGACTACTAGGTGGTGATGGAAGAGATTGTTAAAACATTAATGTGCCTTGTAAGCGGAACCAAAGTTTCACAGGCACCGTTGTGGTAGAACAAAGGACCTACAACCTTTGTGCTTTCATTGGATAGTCGCGTCGCGTTCAACGGATTAGTTTGCACAGAGCCCGTCTACGGAGAGCCTTGCCACTCTGTATTAAGTCCCATTGTACCGAATTTTGGATGCAGTTCCACCAGAGTTCCACTGGGGGCGATCGCCATGAGTGCAGAATGAATGGGAGTCAATGGAGCTAGACGGCTAAATGTGTCTCTTTCACCTGATTGTCGTTGACAAATCTCAGATTTGATTGTAGTTTGTATAACTTCAACATGGGTTATAGGTCAAAAGTTGAATGAACGAGTACTTATGTCCTTTTGATTTCTTACAGGTTGGGTCGTTGTTGCACATAACACGCTAGCATTGTGCTAATGAATGACGTCATTGACACATTTGAAAGGCTTTTTAGAACTGTTGGAGCTACATTAGTTTGCTTTCAGTAGTGGTAAATTTGTTAGTTAATTTGTTTATTATGATTTTGCTCACATTAGTAATATATATTTTGGTGATATTCTTTTGCTCATTATTTGTTTAGTTAATTGTTTTGATTTATATATGTAGTCTTTATTTTTGGTTAGTTTACTAAAATATTTGGTTTAGACACTTGGGGGCAGTAGTGGGCACAGGTAAAGGTGAATATAGGTAGGAAGTAGCAGGAGGCCTGTATGCACCTGGGTGGTGGGCACATGGTTTTTTACCAGCGCGAGAGATGCTGTGTATTGTTTGCTGCAGCTGGAACTAAATAAACCAGCCAAAAACCCGAATCCAGCCTGGAATTGATTTTATTTCTTGCCTGCGTACATTACCTGCCCAGGGTGCCAGAAGTTGTCGTTTAATTTAAGTTTAATTTTATTTTGTTAACAAACGGCCACTACATCAAGTAAAAAACCCGCCCATGGATTAAAGAAAGAAGAAGAACTTTCCTTGGAATTCGCTTCGGATATTATTGGGATACCCGATGGAAAAGCACGGATTGTTTTATTCGACATTCGTGGATTATCTGCTGGCGTGAGACAGAGGCCTGGCCCGAGTCAAGAAATCAACATTTGGTATGTGTACTGCCAGAAACGCCGTATAGGAACACGGCATCATGAAAAGTTATATGGACTTAAAACTTGGACTGCTTTAATTGACTGTGCGCTTGTGTGGATGAAGAGGATCTGTTTGTTTTAAAAACGAAGTTGTTTCGATAACGTTGCCATCTTTTGCTAGCCTTGTTGCCCGATTGTGGACACTTACTGATATTATCAACAATTAAGTTTGCAACAAAATGTCAGACGTAGAGGCGGTACCCGATGTGGAGAGGCCGGAATCAAAGCGGTCAATCAAATTGACTTCTAAGGGAATGTGCCTTTACATACAAACCTGTCAAGAAAAACGCACTGCAAAAACTAACCAGGCTAAAAAGATTATGAATAAAATCCGTGCCCTAATGGAATTAATTGGAAGTGCCGACGCAGTGAACACTCAGCTCGCTTTGTTCATTAAGTATTACGAAGAAGCACTCGATATACATAAAACATTTATGGAATTGCCTCTACCAGAAAATGATACAATACTTACCACTAAAACTAAAAACTTTGAAGAGAAGATGAAATCATGTCATGCATTTATTGAGGAGATAAAAGAGTGGCTGTCTAAAGCCGGTCATCCATACTCGCAGCCAAAAGAGCCTATCGACGCAGAATGCGTTGATGACGGAATACAACCTGAAGACAGTATTTCTAACGTCTTAAGTGTAAGAGCAAGTTCTGTAAAATCACGCGCCACCGGCGTATCAAAGACTTCTGCAACATCCGCAGCGCGCATTAATGCGGAGGCCGAGAGAGCAGCTCTTCTCAAACGCTCCGAAGCTCTAAAAAAGAAACATCACATAGAAGCGCAGGAGGAAATGCTTCGTAGAGAAAAGGAGCAATTGGCGCTTGAAACAGACTTAGCGGCCACAACTGCAAAGCTTCAAGTTTTAGAAAAGAATTCATCGCAGTGTAGTTCAAGAAGATCTGATGGAATGAACTCTTATTTTGAGAGGAGCAAACCTCAAAGATCCATCGGTTTAGATCCCTTTGCCAAAGCCTTTGTCCCACATGATGTTCTTGATGTTGTTGCTGCACCTGATCCTGTACCAGTTGTTAGGCCTAGACAAGGAGAAGTACAGACTGCTTATGGACGTCAAATGGGGCATATATTAAACTCTCAAACTCAAAGTGTTAACAACCAAAATGACATGGTGGGTATTATGCAAAAACAAAACGAAATCACTGCACTGTTGGTTCAGCAAAATATGTCCTCTGTTCTTCCACCAAGAAATCTGCCTATTTTTGATGGAGACCCTCTTCAATACAAATCTTTCATTAGAGCCTTTGAAAATGTAGTGGAGAAGAAAACAAATAATCCCAGCGACTGTTTGCACTTTCTTGAACAGTACACTAGGGGACAGCCAAAGGATCTCGTGCATAGTTGTCAACATCTACCTCCAGATCAAGGCTATCACAGAGCCAAGAGTCTTCTTGCTCAGCACTTTGGAGATGAACATAAAATTGCATCTGCTTACATGGAAAAAATATTTAACTGGACACCCGTTAAAGGTGAAGATGTAAAAGGATTACAATCATTTTCTCTGTTTCTCCGAGGATGTTCAAACCTAACAGAACAAGTAATGTATATGAGGGAACTGGACTTGCCATCTAACATGCGGAGCATTATTTTAAAACTTCCTTACAAATTAAGAGAAAAATGGAGGAATATTGCATGTGATCTACAAGAAAGAAGAGGACAGAGAGCCACATTCATTGATCTTGTAAATTTTATTGAGAGACAAGTGAAAATTGCTTTAGATCCAGTTTTTGGAAATATTCAAGATCCTCAACTTACTAACGTCAAGGCATCATGTAGCAGCCAGCTACGACAAAGAAGGAAGGGAAGCAGTTATGCTACAAATGTCACTCCTGTGAGGGAAGAAGCTATGGTACGGCCTGCAGGACATAGTACCTCCTCCACTCATTGTTGTCTGTTCTGCCTGCAGAGAAACCACACATTAGGTCAGTGCACACAGTTTAAAGCTAAGGCACACCGGGACAAGATTAATTTCATTAAAGACAAGGGTATTTGTTTTGGTTGCCTGAAGGTAGGCCACATGAGTAAGGACTGTAGGAGTCGATTGGATTGCCATGTATGTCACCAAAAACACCCTGGAGTCCTTCATATAGAAAGACAGGATAAAAGCACATCTGCAGAACAAGTCAAACATCCTGTGAACCTTCCAAGTGATTCAACCGTAACCTCTCAGACATGTGGCCATATTGGGGCCGGTGTGGAAGATGATTCTACCTTCTCCATTGTTGCAGTAAAGGTCAGAAGCAAACTGACTAATAAGATCATTCAGACATATGCCTTCCTGGATCCTGGCAGTTCCGGCACATTCTGTACAGAAACCATGGCGAAAAGGCTGAATTTGAGAGGTAAAAGACAAGCATTCTGTTGAGAACGATGGGCCAACGAAAGGTTGTGAATGCTCATGTTTTGTCAGGTCTTGAAGTGTCTGGTGTGGGTGTTGAAGATTTCATAGAGCTTCCTGATGTTTTGACTCAAAGAACTATACCTGTGTCTCCACTTAATATTCCACGACAAGCAGATATTGATCCATGGCCATATTTGAAGGATGTAATACTTCATGACATTCATGCAGATGTTGATCTGCTTATTGGAACTGATGCCCCTAAGGTTTTGGAGCCATGGGAAGTGATAAATAGCATAAATGAAGGCCCATACGCCGTCAGAACCAGGGTTGGCTGGGTCGTTAATGGTCCTCTTCATGGTGGAAGCTGTAGAGGTAAGAGTGGCTACGCTGCTGTAACAGCAAACCACATCTCTGTTGAACACCTGCAAGAAATGCTTGTAAAACAGTATCAGCATGACTTTAATGACAAATCATCAGAAGAGCAGATTGAAATGTCCAGAGAAGATATTAAGTTCATGGATATTGTCAGTAGCACAGCAAAACTAATTGGAGGTCATTACTGCATTGATCTGCCATTCAGAAAGGAAAATGTAACCCTGCCAGATAATCGTTATATAGCAGAGCAGCGCTTATGTAGCCTGAAAAGAAAGTTTGACAAGAACAGTGTTTTTAAGGAGGAATACACCACGTTCCTAAATGAAATAATAACACAGAGACATGCTGAGCCAGTTCCTCTTGACCAGCTGACACAGAGCAATGGGAAAGTGTGGTATATCCCTCACCACGGGGTGTATCATCCTCAGAAGGGCAAGTTAAGAGTGGTTTTTGACTGTGCAGCCTCATACAAAGGAACATCACTCAATAGTCAGCTTTTGCAAGGGCCCGATCTCACCAACAGCCTCATTGGAGTTTTTGTCCGATTTAGGCAGGAACCTATTGCAATAATGGCTGATATCCAATCTATGTTTCACCAGGTTCATGTCTCAAATAAGCACGTCAACTTTCTCCGCTTCCTCTGGTGGCCAGGTGGTGACACTGCACAGGCTCTGCAGGAATACCGCATGAAGGTACATCTATTTGGAGCTGCATCATCACCAAGCTGTGCCAATTATGCCTTGAGGAGAACTGCAGATGACAACGCAGAACACTTCCCTCCAGAGGTTGTGAGTACAGTGAAAAACAACTTTTATGTTGATGATTGCCTCCGTTCAATGGCCTCAGAAGGGGAAGCTAGGAAAATGATCGATCCAGGATTTAACTGCACTTTGTCAGAAAGGAGGATTCACTCTGTCCAAGTGGGTCAGCAATAGTCGTGCAGTGTTGCGCTCTGTCAGCGAAGGCCACAGAGCAAAAGACATGATGGAGCTGGATTTGGATACAGATCAACTTCCTGTTGAACGCACATTAGGACTACATTGGTACGTTGAGACTGACCAATTTGGATTTAAGGCCTCCGCACGAGAGCAACCACAGACGAGAAGAGGAATTCTTTCAGTGGTTAGCTCCCTCTACGACCCATTGGGCTTCCTTGCTCCATTCAGCATGAGGGCTAAGTTGTTACTACAGGAACTCTGTAAAAGAAACCTTGGATGGGACGAAGATATTCCCCATGTTCTCGCTAAGCAATGGGCTGGCTGGTTGGAAGATCTCCACAAGGTGGCAGAGTTCAAGATTGATCGTTGCATTAAGCCTAAGGACTTTGGCAACCCTGTCACTATGCAGCTTCACCACTTCTCTGATGCCAGTGAGGTCGGGTATGGAGCTGTCTCTTACTTAAGACTGGAAAGGGACAATAAAGTGCATGTTGCATTTATGATGGGGAAGGCCAGAGTTGCTCCGCTGAAGCAAACGACTATTCCTCGCCTGGAGCTAACAGCTGCAGTTCTCGCTGTAAGAGTAGACCGCATGTTACAGAAGGAGTTGCAACTTAGGCTGGAGAAGTCAGTTTTCTGGACCGACAGCACAACAGTCCTTAAATATATATCAAATGAAAGCCGGCGATTCCATACCTTTGTGGCCAACAGAATTGCAGTCATCAGAGAGGCAACTAATGTTGATCAGTGGAGATATGTGGGGACAAAGGAAAATCCAGCAGATGAGGCGTCAAGAGGAATGAGGGCAGAAGACCTCCTGAACAGAAGGAGATGGATGATGGGTCCTGATTTCCTCTACAAGTCCAAGGATGGGTGGCCTAAATTAGACGTGGACCTTCAGGTGATTCCTGGCGCTGACCCTGAGATCAAAAGAGACTTGACCGTGAATGCTGTTGCTAAAGACACAGACAATGCTACAAGCCACCTGATCCATTACTTTTCATCTTGGAGGAGATTGCAGGTAGCTGTAGCTTGGATTCTTAAGATCAAGGATACTCTTGTGTTATTGGGACATAGGAGAAAGGAGCTTTATGCCTCTGCTGACCTCAGTATGGACACTTCAGACTGTCATCAACAAGTGGAAAGCCAAATGCAGAGCTTTAAGGCTACGCTCAAAGGACAGAGTCTGACACCTCAAGATGTGACCAGGGCAGAGTTGTCAATCATCCGTTATGTGCAACATCAACAGTTTAACGATGAAATTACCTCGCTGCAGAGTGGTGTGAAACCCATATCCAAGAACAGTCCACTGTACAGATTGGACCCAGTGATGGATGGTGAGATCCTCAGAGTGGGTGGTCGGTTAAGCAAAGCCTCACTGCCAGTGGAATCCAAGCGTCCTGCTATTCTGTCAAAAGACCTGCATGTATCAACACTAATTCTGCGCCACATTCATCAGCAGATAGGTCATGCTGGAAGAAATTATATGTTGTCCAGTTTAATGCGGAAATATTGGATTATAAATGCAAACTCTGCTGCCAGAAAGGTCATATCAGACTGTATTGTTTGCAGACGCAACAGAGGAAGACTCCTTGAACAAAAGATGGCGGATTTACCTGCCGAAAGAGTGTTGCCTGATGAAGCCCCTTTCACTCATGTAGGCGTTGATTATTTTGGGCCCGTTGAAGTTAAAAGGGGCAGAGGTCTTCTCAAAAGATACGGAGTGCTCTTCACCTGTATGACCAGCCGTGCTGTACACTTAGAAGTAGCATACACATTGGACACGGACTCCTGTATAAATTCAGTGAGGAGGTTCATCTGCAGACGAGGCCCAGTCTCAACTCTCAGGTCCGACAATGGAACCAACTTTGTTGGAGCCAGCCGTGAGCTCAAGGAATGTCTGACTACTCTGAATCATGGTAAAATTCAAAGAGCCTTTCTTCAGGATGGCATAGAATGGAGATTCAACACCCCATCAGCTTCCCATCAAGGTGGTGTTTGGGAGCGCCTGATTCGCTCAGTGAAGAGTGTTCTTACCTCAGTCCTTAAACAGCAGACCCTGGACGATGAAGGACTCCAAACAATTTTTTGCGAGGTTGAAGCAATATTGAATGATAGGCCTATTACAAAGGCCTCAGATGATTCAAATGACCTGGAAACCTTGACGCCAAATCACATTCTGTTGTTGAAGAGCAAACCAATTATGCCACCAGGACTGTTTAACAGAAATGATCTGTATGTCAGAAAAAGATGGAAGCAGATACAGTATATGGCGGAACTCTTCTGGAAGAGGTGGATTTCTGAGTACCTGCCATTGATGCAACAAAGACAAAAATGGACAGTACGAAGAAGAAACCTCATACCTGGAGATGTTGTTCTTGTGGCAGATGCTACAGCTCCAAGAGGATCTTGGATGATGGGGAAAGTTTTAGATGTCAGATCGGATGTGAATGGATGTGTGCGCTCTGTCCGCCTCCAAACGAAGACCAGCATCCTGGAGAGGCCTGTGACGAAGCTGTGCCTGCTGCTGGAGGCAGCACTGTGATCACATGGACTGACTGACTTTCTCTCTCTCTCTCCCTCTCTCTCTCTCATTCTCTTTTTTGTAGGTGCGGCAGGAAGACACAAGAAGACATCTGTGCTTGATATAGTTAGGATACATATTTTTAGTGTAGCTCCGTTTGAGAGTTCAGTAATTGTGATAATGCACAATTAGGGGCCGGAGTGTTGGAGCTACATTAGTTTGCTTTCAGTAGTGGTAAATTTGTTAGTTAATTTGTTTATTATGATTTTGCTCACATTAGTAATATATATTTTGGTGATATTCTTTTGCTCATTATTTGTTTAGTTAATTCTTTTGATTTATATATGTAGTCTTTATTTTTGGTTAGTTTACTAAAATATTTGGTTTAGACACTTGGGGGCAGTAGTGGGCACAGGTAAAGGTGAATATAGGTAGGAAGTAGCAGGAGGCCTGTATGCACCTGGGTGGTGGGCACATGGTTTTTTACCAGCGCGAGAGATGCTGTGTATTGTTTGCTGCAGCTGGAACTAAATAAACCAGCCAAAAACCCGAATCCAGCCTGGAATTGATTTTATTTCTTGCCTGCGTACATTACCTGCCCAGGGTGCCAGAAGTTGTCGTTTAATTTAAGTTTAATTTTATTTTGTTAACAAACGGCCACTACAAGAACAATTAAGTGACTTTAAAAAATATAATACTCAACCAAGTGTATTTTCTTTCCCTCCCCTTTCGAATACAATACTCAAATTACTTCAAAAAAAATTATATCCCGAGAAAAGTGGATTTTGAGGGGTACAGCTCCATAGACCTCCATGCATTCTGCACTCGTGGACGAGCGCCCTCATGTGGAACCACAGAAGGAACTGCAACCAGTTCAGAAACCGGAAGTTTTCCGAGAGTGGCAGTTCTCCCCTTATTAGACATTCTCTGGTTTGCATAAAGTAGGACATCGGTCAGCTTTTTGTCGCGCAACATTTTTTCAAATGCAACGCCGCCTTCCCGGAATGTGCGTTAAAGTCACTTGACGTCACCCATAGGAATAGAGTGGAATGCGACACGACAAAATGTTGTGTAGTACTAGTGGATCACCACCGGGAGCCGTCTCCCACACACAGTTGCGGTCCGTCAACGCATGCCAGTTCGGCAACGGATGACCTAAGCCCATGTAAAGTGGACGGGATGCGTCTCTAGCACCACACCAGAGCCCGTCTAGAGCCTGGCCACTCTCTATTAAGTCCCATTGTACTGAATTTTGGTTGCAGTTCCACCAATGTTCCACTGGGGGCGATCACCACGAGTGCAAAATGAATTGTCATTGAGAAATCTCAGATTTGATTGTAGTTTTTACAAGTTCAACATGGGTTATAGGTCGAAAGATGAATGAACGAGTCCTTATGTCCTTTCGGTTTCTTACAGGTTGGGTCGTTGTTGCCCATAACACGCTTGCATTGTGCTAATGAATGATGTCATTGACACTTTTGAAAGGCTTTTTAGAACATTTAAGAGACTTTAAAAAAATATAATACTCAACAGAGTGTATTTTCTTTGCCTCCCCTTTCGAATGCAACATTCAAATTACTAGACAAGAGAACCGAGAAAAGTGGATTTTGAGGGATACAGCTCCATTCATTCTGCACTCGTGGACGAGCGCCCTCACGTGGGAACAATAGAAGGAACTGCAACCAGTTCAGAAACTGGAAGTTTTTCGAGAGTGGAAGTTCTCCCCTTATTAGACATTCTCTGACAGCACGCAGCTGTGTGTGGGAGCCATTAAGGAGTTGGGAGGGAGGTGTACACAACGTACACACTGCACCGGTACTGACCAGCTGGCTACTGTTACACACACATACGCACGCACGCACTAATAACCCACAATAATGGTTATAATAAGCATTCAATATGGAAAAAGTTACAACATTTTTAACAGATCAAACCGAACATAATATTAACAGCTGAAAGGCGAAAGCTTGGTTTATTTCAAGTGCTTGATGACAAAGAAGATAAACGCAATTTTGTGGAGTGATTATTGATTGTATGAAATGTGCAACTGCTTATAATTCCTAGTAATGTTGTAATGTTGTAACATTACATCAATTACAACACTAACATTGTATGTTTCAAAGCACCTACTTTGATATGTTGATCATACATTGATAACTTTTTATGAGGCTTAAATGTGTAGGCCTACTAAAATATAAAATGGCTCTTGACACTAACTAATATTTCTTACATGTGTTGAAAAAGCAAACATATTATGGTATGCCTTGTCTGGCCTTATATCTGAATCTGGATGGAGAAAATGGGTCACAACATGTCAGAAAGTGTCTCATAATGAACATAATAAGAAACAGGTGACAAGGCTAATAAACAGAAACAGGTGAGGGGTGGGGACAGATACACTATTAACTGAAACACATGGCTATATAAACATAACATCACATGGTATAAGTCATACATGGGCAACATACGGCCCGCGGGCCTTCCCTGACCGGCCCGCATAAGGTCCGTGAAAGAACAATAGTCAAGAGCCTAGCATAGAGATAATGCATGCAAATCAATATCGTTGTTTTTATTTTGAAAGCGACTGCTATTTGTACGCCCATACATTTGTGCGTGGATGCATACGACGTAAACACCTTCACTGATGTGCTGGTGAATAGAATTTATGCTTCTGCGTCGACACAATTTACGTCGGCGTAAACCTTTCAAAGTTTTGTGTCTCTTACAGTATGTCTGCGTCGTTCACCACCGCAAAGGTTGTTAGAAGGAACTCCTACTGCTCGTTGGCGATACGAAGTGTTCATTTCAAAACGTTACTGGCAGATAGAGTTTACAATCGGATAACCCTGTAATTGTAACCAAAATATGTCTGAGTTTATTTGCAAAGCTTATGTTAGCAAACTATATGATGCTACTACCCACAGGTTGCTTGAAGCAGCCGGCTCAACACACAGAGCGAGTTGACCAATCACAGTTATGTGCATAAAGTTAAAGCAAAAACATAGCCTACATTTAAAAAATTGTTTTCTTTGTGCATGTTGATTAACTAATGACCGCCTACTATTGTCTGCTCCACATTTTCGTAGTCTAATTCTGCATAGAGTTAATTTAATGATGGTAATGATTTAATGATGAAATATTGCGTTGAGTGTTGATGAAATGGTGGCACAGGCCTATCGGCTGTACTGACTCCTTCACATTTTCATGACCTAGCCTAATTATATAGATATTGTAGTACTTTTTTATATCAGTCTTTGAAAACTAAAAAAAATGTCAATGTCAAAAAATCATTTTCGAGAATGAGGATTAAATACTGGACATAGATTAAATATTGCTGTTTTTCCTTTGTCTCCCTCACATTTTCATCTGTTCTTACGACTAGTAAACAAAACCATATGATTTACTTAATGTTATACAAGAACAGAATAGAATTGAGTTCAGACTTGAGTTCGGTATTTTGGGTCCGGCCCTCCTCAACAGTCCCAGTTTGTCATGTGGCCCCTTGGGGAAATTTGTTGCCCACCCCTGGTATAAGTAAACAAATGGCCACAGCAACCTTGGAAAAAGACACTCACCCATAGGCATGTAAACCATTTTTGATGCCTTCATTAATATACTGTAGTTTGAGTAAAGCTACCAAATCAATATTTTGTGCATGTGCTAATTGAAACACATTCTTGTCAATGATATGATTGTCTGTAAGGAAGACGTTGTCATACATGTGAAAAATACACATAAAGCATAATGAAATAATTTTTATAATTTTTAATGTGTCATAAATCATAGATTTTGATTTCTTCAGGACATATTTGAAGAGTTTGGTTCCAAAACGCTATATCCTCCATTTTAATGAATTTTCATAAATCATTTATTTTAATTTTGTTTTCCAAGTAATTTCCGTGGAAATGTAATTGGGTATTGTTACTTGATTTATCTTTACTCTATAAATATAAAAAATAGCAACTTTTGACCACTATATCTTCAAGCCAAACCACATCAGATAATTTACATTTATATATATATATATATATATATATATATATATATATATATAAAATAAATGTAAAAGATCTGATGTTCTTCGGCTTGAAGATATAGTGGTCAAAAGTTGCTATTTTTTATTTAATGCCATATTCAACATGCCATAACTTGGTAAATATTAATCTCTGGGCTAAATAACTTTGCATTCGAAAACATCTACAGTCGTGCAATATTCCCTGAAAATGTCAAGCATCTAGCATGAATTGTTCAAATCAAATGTAATGACCTTATTTTGAAAAATTCTATTTGATCAGACTAATGATTGTTTTTTAAGCCTCCATATCTCAGAAAATATATTAGATACAAGCTTAAACTTTTGTACATTAGTTGTTGGGTATTATAGCATTAAAGACATAAAGTATGAAGCAAATCCAAGATGGTCAGGCGGGAAGCATCTGTTGATTTGGCACGGAATGACCCATTTATAATATTTGTTTAGAAATGTTTCCACTTATCCCATTAATGTCTTTACCTGTCTAAACACTCGTTCACTATTGAACACTGAATCTGCTAAAGTGTACCTGGTTGTGATGTTGAAGTCACAGGATATTGGATTAGGCCTGAAGGATTGAAGATGTAACTGTTAGGCTAGAATGTACATACCTAAATCAGTGGAAAGTTTTTCATATTGACAAAACCCTTTGTAATCACAGTGCCCCTGTTTATACATGCATTTGAACTGGAAAGTCACTGTCTTCAGCTGCCAGATGGCCTTGGTTCTCGTAACCCTACTGAGGGCCTAACTAAGTCCTGGGTCTCTCCTGGACCATAGGGAAGTAACTGGGGCTGTATTCACAAAATTTTAAGGCTAAAAGTAGCTCCTAACTGGCAAATTTAGGAAAAACTCCTAAAAATAATGGGCATGTCATTACTTTAGGACTTCTAATTTTTTGGACTAAGAGTAATTCACAAAGCATTTTAGCCCTAACAGCACCTAAATCTTAGCCTGACGAGCCAGACCCACATTAAAATGTAGGGTCTGGGCACTCACTGTTCTGAGTGCTCAGTCCAAGGGGCGGGATAATCGGTTGTCTTTCAAATTTCCTCTGCACGCAATAGGACAGCACTATGAGTCCCATGGTTTCCCACCAGCGGAGCTAGTTGGCTAGTTCAAACTTTTGCCAACTTAATAAAAGCTTAACTCGTGTCACACTGTTCGCCAAAAGCAACATTATCTTATTTGTTTTCAAGTAGCAGGGAATTCAAGCCAAACCGTTGCAACTCTGCCATCAATCATTATGTTAAGCCCGCCTAACAACTCTATACACGATTTGATTGGCCTGATAAAAGTTTATTTTTCGAGCTCACAAGCCAACGGAGAGTTGCTAGACTAGCCCTGGCTGCCGCAAGGGTGCGTCTAGGCTATCTAAATCTGAGACAACTTAGAAGTCGTCGAGAGGACTCCTAACTCACTAAGACCTATTTTCGAACAATCCTAAGCAGCCGTTTGTAGCATTTCATGTCACAATTAAAATGTTTGAAATGCACCTGCAGCTAGAGGAGCTCTCAATCGCGAGGGAATAAAAATAATTGAATTATGCATTACAACTAAGGGATGCAATAACGCCACCAACAAGAACCAAAACCATTCATTGTCAACATGTAAGCTAAATGTAACGTTTCATTGTAAATCAAATTAATAGTTTCTCTTTGCAAACAAATCTTCATACAGATTCATTTAAAAAATGTTGCAAAGATACTGCATCTGTAGTTTATTTCTAGGCTATTTGCTTTGTCCTACTCGTTATTCATTTAGGCTATTTAGTCATCATCGTCTGTCCTTCGCGGTACTTGTGTAGTGCACTCATTCTCACCAGCAGAGACATGTCACCTGTTACTCATCATCGTAAGGGCGGTTTTTAGCATCATTCCCGCATTATAATAATGAGCCAATCAAGGTGGTCACTTCAATCAAGCTCATGCATGAGTAATGACGTCAACCATAGCAACGTAGCTCTTCTCTTATCTTAGGTGTTTTTCCTTACTAGGCTTTGTGAGCTAAAAACGTTTAGGGCTATTTAGGAGTACTCCTAGCAATACGTTAAAATGCTTTGTAAATACGGCCCCTACTTTAACTGTATTTGTCAAATGAGAAATGATAATCTATTCATGTTTGGTATCATGTTTAAGGTCTTCATGCAAGAAATACAACATTGACAGTTGTAGAACAGTAAAGTTAATGCATATGATGTTTCTGTAACCTGGGATATTTGATGCCCTCTGATATTTGATGTATTGTTTTATTATTTGACATCTAACTTGTTTTATTATTTGTTTATGTTTTAAGTCTTGCTATTTGGTTAAGCTTACTTTGTACCACTGGTATCTAACTTTTAGTGGAGTTTGCCTATGATTTTGCGTTGCATCCAATTTGAGTGATATTGGTTATATGTATTTGCTTTTATGGTTTACTGCTGGTTAATAAAATGTCAATTCACCACTATTCAGATATCTCTTCTTGTAGGCCAATTCTATTAAATTCAAAACACGTTATTTCAAAACACGTTATTTATAAGGGGCAATTTGCCATGCCACTACTCTGCTATAGCTGATTTCTTAATTTTATGGAGTCAGATTAATTGTAGTTTCTGGTAAATTGTATTTACCATTGCTTCACCGTTCTGTCCTAATGTTCAAGATACGTTTAAATCTTTCCTAGCCAATGCAATTATCATCCCGAGTGCCATCCCAGTAGCTCAGCAAAAGGCAAACTTCACTTTCCCAGCATAGATATATGTGTCCTAATCCAATATTATCATAACAATAAATAAAATACATGGATTTACCTTTTCTGTACAGGATGAACATCCCAATTAGCAGAGTTAACAAAAACAGCAGAGTGATAATGACAGTCCAACGACCTGACACGACATTAAGAACACTATTTATGGAATCCATGTTGAACACATTTGTGACCCTGCAAGGCGAAACCAGTCCTCTTGCGCACATGCTATTTTAAGAAAAATCCACGATAAACAAACGTACTGGTTAAAATGTCGAATTTCACATTTTTGCATAATTCGACAGTATACAGTCTACACTTTCATATTGTGAACAAATTTCGCGACGCGATTGGATACTTCCGCTGAGTTACATCTGGATGTGTTCGGACCGCGACCAGAAAGTTGCATATTCGTTTTTTCCGCGGAGAAGCACTAGGGGGAGACGAAGCACCCACCAAACAACCCAAAAAGTGTTGTAGAACCATCAGAACGACTCTCAACCTGCATAATTAAGGTAATTTTTGCTAAAATTGTTGCATAGGGCTTCTTTAAAAAGGTGATTTTTTCCTCTTCTGGCGTATATCGTTACAGGAGAACCATGCCAACTTTGGATGCGGTTATCTTAGCGATACTTTTTGCAATACCCTCGATATACATATCGTTGGAAAAGCTTAGTCAATGACCGTTCATGTGAGCACATTAACTGAATATAAAATCTTCAGCAGACATCAGATTTTTTAGAAGTAGAGAATACTAGTGCAGTGCCATAATTATGACCGCCGCGCAGCGATTTCTTTCTTTTTTTTTTTTTTTTTCTTTTTCGCATGTCCAAATTTCTGTCAATGATTCCCGGGACACTGAAAGACCGGGGTAGACGAAACTTGGTGGGCATGTAACCCCATATGGATAGCATGGAACCATCGTTTTTCGGTGGACTGCACCCCCCGAAAGGAGGGTAGGGCAGACACAGTTTTCTGTGAATATCTCGAGAACCGTAAGGTTTAGGAGGACCATTTTTTTTTTGTATGTTGATCTCAAGGGGCCATGTCAACCCATTCCATAACCACTCATTTCATGTATAGCGCCACCTAGTTAAACACAAAAAAGTAAAAATGAGGTGTTGTAATCGCAGGTATCTGTGACCTAACATAGTCAAAACTGCACGAAATTGGAAGTGTAGGATCATTATGACACCCTCTGAATGCACGCCAAGTTTCATGGAATTCCGTTCATGGGGGGCCACACAATAAATTAATTTATGTTACTATACACCAACTGGCCTGTAGGTGGCCGGAGACAGTTTTCTGTGAATATCTCGAGAACCGTAGGGCCTAGGAGGTCCACCTTTTTTTTGTATGTTGATCTCAAGGGGCCATGTCAACCCATCCCATTACCACTTATTTCATGTATAGCGCCACCTAGTTAAAAATTAAAAAGCAAAAAATTAGGTGTTTTCATCACAATATCTCTGGCTGACATGGTCAAAACTGCACGAAATTGAAAGTGTAGGATCATTATGACACCCTCCGAATGCATGCCAAGTTTTGTGTACTTTCGTTCATGGGGGGCCTTACAATAAAACAATTTATGTGTACATTTAGTGACGTACACCAACAAGGATTCCCGGGACACTGAAAGACCGGGGTACACAAAACTTGGTGGGCATGTACCCCGACATGGATAGCATGGAACTGTCATTTTTCGTTTTGATCTGTAGCCCCCCCGCTCGCTGGACTGGACCCCCCGAAAGGAGGGTAGGCCAGACACAGTTCTCTGTGAATATCTTGAGAACTGTAGGGCCTAGGATGACCATTTTTTCCGTATATTTGCCTCCAGGGGTCATGTTAACCCAGTTCATGTGCACACATGTGCACAAACAGATACACACACACACACACATTCACAGTAATCATGACACATTTTCACACAGTAGACATATGTACGCTTCCATGCACAGGCACATACGCAGGCACGCACACACACACACACACACACACACACACACACACTCACACACACACACACACCCACACACATAACATAAACATAACACAAACAATCAAGAATTTCTCATAATTATGAACAGGCAAGATGGAGGTGGGGTTGTATAAAATGAATTTTACATGTGAAATCTATGAACTAATCATGTTTTGGTACTTGTTGTCTAGCAGATACCAGTGAGAATTGAGTGTGGATAATGCAATTTAGTGAGACAGTTAGAATCATATAGGCCTTTCAGCGTGATTTCTTTTTGTGGAAAAAATGTGCTGGACTGGGCGGCGGTCATATTTTGTACCGCTCTGCGGTACATCTAGTTAAATATATGCCCGCCAGTTTTGGGGTCGTTACTCAAAAAAAGTAATAAGTTACAAGTTATTAGTTACTTCCTCAGACATCCCAAGTCTCCCGGAAGTTCCGGGAATCTCCCGCATATTGATAGCGGCTCCCTGACGCCCGCAAATTAGATAAAATCTCCTGGAATCTATAGTGAACGATCAAGAACGTGCATGCGAGACCGCGTGTGAGTGTAGCGCGCACACGACGGGAGAGAGAGAGAGGGGTGGTGTGTGTGCCTGAGCGCATCCAAAACAGAGAGCATCCTGATTGGACTGTTTCGCTAAATCAACCAATCAGTTTTCAGTGTAGGCGGGCTCTTTTCTCCCGAACTTAATTAATCAGTTCAGTGTAGGAACAGGAGCGTCATGGCAGAGTCAGTGCCTCAAAAAAAGGACCCATTTCAAAGGACCCATTTCAAAGTGTAGCTACCCTTGTCTCAATGATAGGCCTAGTCTTGCACGCTGCACTGTTTGTAATAATGACTTTAGCATTGCCCATGGCGGGTAAAGACATGTTGAGGTGAGTTTAACAAGTGTCAATTCATGTGCATATTATTCAGGCCTGTAGCCTACTAGATGGCCAAGGCTACATGAAAATACCAAACTACCAAAATCTGCATATTTTATTCTCACAATTTCTATCTAGGCCTTCCTTATTTGGTGTACTAACTACACATTATTGAACATATTAATCTGTATTTAAGTAGGCTAAATTTTAATTTAATTTTTTTTGGGAGGGGGGGGGGGGGGCTTTGTGATACCTCCCTGAAATGACTTTTTGCAGGTTTTGTCTGCTTCCTTAAATTGTAAAGTAACCAGCCACAAATAGCCTAAAAATTCTGTAATCGATGTGTGCGTCCATTCTCATTCTATCTCTCCTCTGCAAACAAAATGTGTGCGTTCCGTAGCCAAGTACGCGGCTTAGTTGTGATGCATAAAGTTGTTGTAGGCCTACAGGAAAATATGAATAGCCTAATGTCATGAAGTTAATTGGCTACAGTGCAGTGAAGAGTTTGGATGTTATGGTAGGGCATCTTAATTTACGATATGCCATACAGTTGACCAAGCCTCTTTCTTGTAACATACCAGTGTGCCTTCTACAGCACACCTACCCCCCCCCCCCCAACATTCTAAATCAATTGTATGCACCATATTGTTATGTAGCATAGTAATATTATACACCATTTGAAAGCTTGGACTCTTGGGAATCATACCTGTCAACACTCCTGTTTTTCCCGGGTTCTCCTGTATTTCAAGGTCATCTACTGGCACCCTCCCGTTTTGTTATTTCTCCCGTGAAGGAATCAGGCAAGTGTTAACGAGATAAAAGTGGGTTCCATTACGCCTGCAGAAACTCATTCGTTTCTGACAGCGCTACTCGACCAGGGTTCGACCAAGGGAAAACAGTGCATGGTGCAAAGGACCCTAGGGTGAAATTACTCCGAACCATCACTTTAATATTTTGGCACGACAGTCTATGGCAGACATGTCAAAGTCAAGGCCCGCGGGCTGGATCCCCACAATTTCCGGAATTCACAATTTCGTCGCCGTTTAAAAAAAAAAAGGAAAAACATAGTCCAGTCCATACAACTTCATTTCAATTTCAAAAGAAATACTGGACTATGTTTTTTTTTTTTTTTAAACGGCGACGAAATTGTGAATTTCCAGAGCACACTTGGCAATCGACTCCTACAGCAGCAAAGATGGCAACATTTCCGGAAAGGTACTGGCTTGATGAAATCCATTCTGGACTCTCTATCCGACCACATAAAGACCTCGGGATACTTCGGTTTGGCTTTAGGGACCCTCTACTCACTACCACGTAAGTGCAATGTTGTTTGGAACTGTAGAAGAGGTATAAAAATAGCGTTTTGTAGCGGCGAAATAATATGCCCTTCTCACTTCCACGCTAACGAGCTTTGACTAAAAACGGTAACATCGAACTTTCTCAAAACACATCCGAATGACATGATTTGTGTCATGAGCTCTCTCTCTGCCTGGTAACACACGCTGATTGAAGTCTGATGACCTCCACCTGTTCCTGCTCTGCTCTGCTCTGCCTCACCCTCGTTAACCTACCAGCTGCACTGCATTCACCACTCATCATGCCCTGTATATAAAGCCTTGCTTTTCGTCTGCAACCAGCACCAGTTACCTGCCTGTTTTGGAAAACGCCTCTGACTCCGCCTGTGATCCCGGACCCGCTCGACTACTTCTGTGTTCTCCAGCCCCGGTAATCTTGACCTGCCTTCCGTCTCTCTTCTACGAATACCGCCTAGTCCTTGACTGTACTGCTGCTTCGTTTCAATTGCTGTTGTGTGTGTGTTTCCCCCAGGACTTCCCGGATCATCCAGCTCCTGCCATCGCTGTTCGGCTACTGGGGGAACACACGCAGACTCTTGAAACCCCCGGAACTCCTGGAACTCCCGTACCCCCCCGGAACCCCTGAAACCCCCATAACCCCCAACCCTTAAATAAACTTTCGAACGTGACGCTTTTGTGGTCCTGTTTGGTGTCTGACAATTTTGATGTCAACTCAACGTATGTACTCCCAATCATCCGTAAATCGATCTAAAGTGCATTTTACTCCGGATAATTCCTTTAACGATAGTTAAAGATCTCCAGATCAGTGATTTACGCATGATCTGATCCGCCATTTACCATTCACAAAAGCTGGTATTGTGTTTCCTGAATCCTTACATTCAGGCATTCAAATGAAATGTAATTAGCATATAAATATTCTATCAGTGTATGATGCTTGCATGAGGGAAACATCCCAAAACAACGGCACCCATATAAACTGTTGTTTTGAGAAGTATTTCTCATGCAAGCATCATGCAACAATGCAAAAACAATGAAACTATTGTAGGCCTAATTATATTTTACATTAGTAAAGCAGTACTCTGATGTGCATGTTTTCACAAACTTTTGTGAACAATCTTAGCACTTTAAACATTGACTGTTTTGAAGTGCATGTATAGCAATATAGTATAAAAATAATAATAATTGTGATTATGATCATCATTATGATAATTTAATGGGGGGTGGGAGGAGGAGGTGGGTTCATGTAGGTGGGCCCTATGACCCCAAAGTATGCCTTGACTGGGCCTCAGGTCAAAGAAGTTTGAGAAAGGCTGATGTAGACGACAAAGCAGCAAGGAGGCATCATATGATCATTTAAACAAGTTTTATGACGAGGTCGGTGAGGATGGGAAAAATCATACATTTGTGCAAACTTTGCCCGCACTTCAGTCACAGTCATTATTCATTTAATCATTAAATAAAATACAGTACACGTCTTGGTTCAATAGGTTACGTGCAGTCATTTGAAAATGTTTTAATAAACATTGAACCAGTCCGGCCCTCGGCTTGTAGCAAATTTGGTTTTTTGGCCCTCTAATGTATTTGACTTTGACATCCCTGGTCTATGGGGTTTGTCGTTTTGGTCATACAGTCTATTGTTTCGATGGTGAGCGATGCAGACACAGGTGACATCGAGCGTTATGGCAGTGAAATGCACCGTGATGCAAAGCAACACGACGCAGAACCATAAAAGAGTCACGACACCATAGGAGTGGCGGCGTAGCGGTGGACGCATGACTAAGACTGTATGACCATAAGCCTACATAAACTTCATATAAATTGGACTCTAGATGGGTTGATGGTTTGGTGTGTGTGTAACATTGAACTATGCGGGAGGTGGGACAGGACTGAATTGGGGTGATTACCATGGTTGGCTGTGAGCCATTCTTTACAGCTGGCCAAAATAATTAAGTGATCAACGAACGACGAGGATTGGTGCAGCCACTGCATAAAAAAGCACCGTGGATCTTCACTACGAGAAGGACGCACCGATCACACTGATTTTAACGCCTGCTGCCGAGATCGCGACCCCCTGAATATCCGTCAGTAGAAGGAATTGGAAAGACCTCATATCAACGTTCTCAACGCACCCGATTTTGCATCATTAAGGAAAGTAAAAGCTCCATCACCTTGAGCATTGTATGAGTGATCTTAGCCCTGTTTTGGGAGTGTATGCGGAAGTTTAATTGACGCTTCTGTCTCGCAGTCAAGGGGGCGGAGACACCACTAGAGGAATCCCCGACGGATGTGTCTGGCCACGCATTTAAAGTGCAGGGTGTGGTCAAGTAGTGAGGCGCTGCCGCTGGTACAATATTAGTTTGACTGTGTTACCTACTGACTAATGTTACTTGATATCACGTGTGTGAGTGTGTGTGGTATCTACATAATTTGTGTGCTGTGCTTGGTGTGTAGTATTGGTGTGTAGTGCTTAATATTGCCAGTGTAGGCTCAGTTGGGGGAATTAGTTTCAGTGGCCCCACCCACAACCTGCTTACCCCTAGGTGTTTACTTACAATTGCCACTAGTCGCCAGTAGAGGGAGCCAACCCTTAACGTGCGTCAGTAGCGAGGCTCTAGCGAGTTATATGTACCCTGCAGGTTGGCTACTCTTCTAGTGTTTCTCCTTAGCTTAGCAGCTTGTGTTATCACTTCCTCTAAGTCACCACGTATATGTTTGCTGTGTCTTTTTCACAAAAGGTTGCTGTGTATCTTATTACCATTTTGTGAGTGATTTTGTGTATTGTAGCTTACCTCTTTAGCCTTCCTTGTTGGGTGCATTAGGCAACCCCTAGTGGCGCCCATACACTTAGATAGAGCCCCTGGCTAAAACGCGCACACACCCCCCTTTTGGTTGGTTCTCTCTGTACGGAGCTTAGCCCCATCACAGCCCCTGATTTAGGAAGGACCACTCCGCTACCGCTGTGCTAAGATGCTAGTATACTTATTCACCTGACCCGAAGCTATTCATTGAACTGTGTTTTTAAAACTTGATTGTTAATAAACTATATATTTTTATACTACGTCGTTGTGTTGTGTGTTTCGAGGGGAGAATAGCCGGTAATCTGTTACCGTTACAATTTTGGCATAGTCGGCAGGATCGATCCTCGAATCACACAACAATATGGAGAGGCAGGCACAGATAAAGTAGCAGAGACACCACCCTCAGTCACAACAGCAATGATGCCCTGGTTCATGAGTGGACCATGGGTCCCAAAGTTTAGTGGCGAAGGGGGCCCGGAAAAATTTTAGTGTCGAAATCAAATTGAAGCATTTATACGGGCCCAGGGGCTGACTGCTGCACAAAGGGTTGACTTTCTGTTGAGTGCGCTGGGACAGCAAAAAGAGAGGTCGCATTGTTACCATATTGTGACGCCAACATCCTAGACACCCTGGCCAGACTTTATGGAGGCCAACAATCGGTAGCCCTGCTTAGAACAGGATTCTTTAGTTGTAAACAAGAATCTGGTGAAGACGTCGGGGCATTCACCTTACGATTGCGCGAAGCACACCATGGATGGAGGGCGAAGGAACCAGTGCCGGAAGGGTCCGATGATGATGAGCTTTTGCGCACTCAGTTCGTCATGGTGCTGAGGCCAGGGTCAGTACAGCAGTAGTTGAGAAGGTTGCTAAGGAGAAACACAACGCTTACTTTTACAGAAGCCCGGGATGAAGCAAGAGCATTGGAGCAGGAGCTACGCAGCTCCGAGGAGGCTAGAGCCTGCCCGACTTTTGCCATGGCCCCAAAGGAACCCGCTCCGACACCAGACTGGCAAGAGTGGAAGGAAACTCTACGGGCCGAGCTGCAACAGGAAGTGACTGACCAGGTGACGCGCCTAAGCAGGACTATAGTTGAGGGGCTACATGTGCGGTTGCCAGTGGAGGCGCCTCCTCGTCCAGCTTGGCGGGTCCAACCTGATGCCCCCCTGTCGCCAACGCCTAGGATCCGCACCCCCTGGACAGCCCTATTACCAGTGGGATGGTCAGGGCTGGGCCATCTGTCGTGATTGTGGGGAGGCAGGGCACATCCAACGCTTCTACCCCCGCTGACGCCCAGCACAAGCGGGTTTTCGACAAACCCGGTCACAACAGGGCGAGTGAACCAGGAGGGGTCCCCAGCAGTCCCCCAACCAAGTCCCTCCATAGTAGGTAGATGTCCCGAGATAGAGGCAACGGTCCAGGGCCGAAAAATCCCCTGTATCCTGGACACTGGCACACAGTTTTCTCTCAATCGGCAGTCAAAGCTTGGGATGCAGCGTTTTCAGCCTGCCAGCGAGCGGAAGCAGCCACAGCAACAACTGAGCTGGTCGGAGTGGCCAAGCTGCAGCGACAACCACCAGTCACTCTACCTCCAATGACCGAGATGATTGTTTGGGCCCATGTGCCACAGACCACTGGCCTGCCCGATTGTCCCACACTAATTGAAAACCTTGATGACCACAATTAGGAATGGCGAGTGGCGAGAGCATTGAGCTGGACCTGAAATGGGAGGGTACCCCTGCGAGTCTGCAACCCGAACCCATACCCTTTAGAGTTGCCCCAACGATGTTCCCTTGCCACCGTTACCCAGATTGACCAGCAAAACATCAAAGAACGGTCAACGTTAGTGCTGCAAAGCACCAGCCCCCAAGTGGTCGAGGTAGGAGTCCATCAGGTAGAGGAGGGTTACAACCTGAACCACCCGGCTTTAACTCTGCGGGGTGAGGGTTTGGATGGCCACCAGCAGGAGCAGCTACAGGCATTGTTGCAGAAGTGGTCCCATATCTTTGCTGCACATGATGACGACTTTGGGAGGACAGCAGTCGTTAGGCATTCGATCCCCACAGGCTCCGCACCCCCAATTCGCGAACGCTATCGCCCAGTCCCCCCAACTCTGTACCCAGAACTGAGGTCCCTATTACAAGGCCCCGGTGGTCCTCGCAAAGAAGAAGGATGGATCCTGGAGATTCTGCGTGGACTACCGTAAGCTAAATGCATTGACCCACAAGGACTCGTTCCCCTGCCACGTATTGAAGAGTCGCTGGCCAGTCTGACCAAATCAGAATGGTACTCCACATTCGATCTGGCAAGTGGGTACTGGCAGGTAGAAGTAGCGCCCGAGGATCAAGAAAAGACTGCCTTTACCACCCCCTTTGGCCTCTACCAGTTTGATCGGATGCCCTTGGCCTTTGCAACGCCCCAGCAAACTTTCAAAGGTTGATGCAGCATTGCTTAGGAGCACAAGTGTACAACTACCTACTCATTTATCTGGATGACATCATAGTCTACTCGCCCAGTTTCCACGCTCACTTACAACATTTGGAGCAAGTTTTCACTCGTCTCCACGAACATGGACTGAAGCTGCAGCCACGGAAATGTCACTTATTCCGGCGGGAAGTGGCCTACCTGGGTCATGTTGTCAGCAAGAGGGGCGTGGCGACAGACCCAGAAAAGACTGCTGCTGTACGCAACTGGGCTCCACCAACAACGGTCAGACAAGTACGGTCATTTATGGGCTTAGCTGGGTACTATCGAAGGTTTATTCCTTCCTTCTCCAAGATCGCAGCTCCTCTCCACCAGCTCCTTCAAGGCCAGGCGAATAGACCCTCAGCCCCCATCCATTGGTCGACTGCTTGCCAGACAGCGTTCAAACAACTGAAGCAAGCCCTTCTGAGCACCCCCATCTTGGCTTATGCTGACTTCCTGCTTCCCTTTAAGCTATATACTGACGCTAGTCTAGATGTAGTGTTAATTTCGTCAGACGAGACGAGAGGAAATATGTTCGTCAACAACCTTTTTTTTCATGACTAAGACGAGACGATGACGAGACGGCAGTTATGTCCTGAAACCCTGACTAAGACTATCTTAAGATGCATTATTGTTGACGAAAAAAGACGAGACTAAAATGTTTTGCATGAAATAAAAACTAAGATAAATTCTCTCTTCATTTCCGTCTACAAAATGAGAAGACAGAATATCTAGCTGTTACGTTTTCAAAATATTCCGAATGAGTTCATACGCAACAGCTTTCCTGTAGGCTAGTCTATGTGCTGTTGCTGCAACACGAAACTACATGGAACAAGAACACTGGAGATTTCTGCCAGAGTTAGCAAGCTAACTACCTAAGCTTTATGCCACAATGCTACATACCCAGAAGTTAAAGCTTCTCACATAGAAGAATAATTAACATCCCCCAGAATGTCCATACGAAAATGTTCATCATGTAATGTCAACTATTTAACTAGTTAGACTGATGATGCAGTTGCTAGCAAGTAAGCTAATATGGAAAGTTAGCTAGCAAGTTAGCTATGGCTAAGATGGAGAGTCTGTTTGGGGAATGTGTTGTGTTTGGGCGCATATCGCCATCTAGCGAGGCGGAGTAAAACATTAATACTTTGGTCTACGACAGTGTTTCTCAAACTTTTTCAGTTTCAGGACCACTTAACTAACCCTAGTTAAAAAAAAAAAGATTAGACCTACTTCAACAGTAGCTTATAATTAGTCTACACAATAGGCCTACTCACTGAACCACCTTGCTTATTGTCTTTGCACTTTGCTTATTGTGTGGATTCATTCTGTATGATTTAAACTGGCATATCTTACATAGACAGTGTTGCAGAACTGTTTTTACGTACAAGTTGATTCAATATTGCAAACAACTCATCTATATTATATTTTACCACGTCTGCTCGCGGACCACCAGTGATTCCCGGACCACACTTTGAGAAACACTGGTCTACGAATATGAAAGTGGTCCAGTTAAATCTTTTACTGTCTATGGTCAAATCCCAGCCGAGCTATAACTGTAGTTCGACTTACCTGTGCATGTAAACATTCTGACTGACAAAAAATCAGAATGAGTAATTATAACAGACGAGTAGCCCTGTGGACACACAATATTGTTGGAAAATTGAGATGTGTGAAACACTATTTGACTCAAATGGTAATCAGAAATAATTTGTTATAAAAAAAAAGACTAAAATGTGTTGACTAAAACTGACTAAGACTAAGATACCTTTAGTTTTCTTTTGACTAAAACTAGACTAAAATGACTAGACTTTTAGTCGACTAAAACTTGACTAACAAAAATGATATTTGAATGACTAAATATGACAAAGACTAAAAAGAACATTTCGTCACAAGACTAAGACTAAATTAAAAATAGGTGACAAAATTAACACTATCTAGATGGTCTCGGTGCAGTTCTGGCCCAGGTCCAAGATGGGCAGGAAATGGTCATTGCCTATGCCAGCCACAGCCTCCATCCTGCCGAACGCAACGACCAAAACTACAGCTCTTTTAAGTTAGAGCTCCTGGCTCTGAAGTGGGCGATCACGGAGAGATTCAAGGACTACTTGTGGGGAGCGCAAGTTACTGTTAACACTTATAATAACCCACTAGTGCACCTGGACACCGCCCGTCTGGGAGCTACAGAACAACGGTGGGTAGCTCAGTTAGCTAACTACACCTATGAGATACGCTACCGACCTGGAGCAACCAACCGGAACGCCGACGTCTTGTCTCGGCTACCAGGGGAGACTACCGACGCTGCTGTGGGGGCCACAGTTTGCACACCATCCGAAGGACCGTACACCGACTCTAAGTAATGGGAGAAGCGCCAGGTGACTGACCACAACCTACAGCTCATCCGTACCTGGGCAAGCCCCCTGTGAGTAGGGACCACTCCACATTATCTCCCCAGATCCGCCATCTGCTGCGGGAGTGGGCCCACCTTGGGTTCCAAGATGGGATCCTAGTGAGGCAGGTCACCGAACCAGACACTGGCACAGAAGTGAGTCAAATTATTGTGCCAGAAGTCCATGCCCGTTCGCTGTGGGAAGAATACCACAAGGCAGCGAGCCACGCCAGTGGCGATAGGATGCTGTCCCTGCTGAGGAGAAGGTTCTTCTGGGTAGGAATGAGTTCTGATGCTCTAACGTGGACTGTGGAGTGTACCACGTGCCTGGTTGCAAAATCCGGAGCACAGCCCAGAGCCCCCATTCTTATTTTTACGTTATGCACTGGCAGTGCCCACTAAAGATCAATCGGCAATCACCACCGTCAAGGCCTTATGGACAGCGCTCATCCTCTCTTTCGGATGCCCAGAGCAGTTTCTTACAGACCAGGGGGCAGCCTTTGAGTCTGTGTTAATGCAGCAACTCTGTACCATGTATGGATGCAAGAAGCTACATACCACCCCATACCATCCGCAGGGGAATGGCGCATGCGAAAGATTTAATCGTACCTTGCTGTCTCTGCTGGGCACTATAGACGTGGAACACCAGGCTCAGTGGCCTGCCCGGTTGCCATCCCTCTTGCAAGCCTATAATAACACCACCCATGCAAGACTCCACATTACGTGGTCTTTGGCCGCCATGCCAGGCTGCCAGTAGACATGCTCCATGAGGTCGGGCCTCCCCAACCAAAACATGACCTGGAGGGTTGGGTAAAAAGTCATCATACAGCCCTCCTGCAAGCCTACGACACCGTTCGTGCCAATGCAGAACGGCGGGCTAACTGGAACAGGAAGCACTATGACCGCAGCGCCCGGACGCTACCCTTACTGCCTAGAGAAAGGGTACTGTTGAGGAATTTTCGACGCCGAGCACAAGGGAAACTTGCCCCTCAGTGGCTTCCATCACCATTTGTAGTCATCGGCCAACCTTACCACAACCAACCGGTGTTTGCCATACGGCCCGAGGGGAAGGATGGCCCAATACGGACTATACACCGCAACAACCTAAGATCCTGCCCAAGGGACTTACCAGAAATTGGACCTCACCAAGCAACCCTCCGAGGAGATGAGTCCACCTACGGTTGGCCACTAGGGCCTGCCTGGCCATGTGTGACAGCAGGACAACCCCAACTAGCCGCACCACTTCGCCGTCAACCGGCAGCAACATCGGCCTCACCACCTCCTGCCTCAACAGCCACCCGGCCAACTGCTACCACAGTCCCCCGGCAGCAGACAGTCCCTGGTCCTATGGACCCCCTAGCCGAGCCCGTATGTCACAGGTAGGAGGCGCTAGAGCCACACCCTTTAATTCTTTAAACCACCGCTGGGGAGCGTGCTGTACCCTTCAATGAAGCCAGAGACTAAACATTAGTACAAAAATATATTTATTTGTTTCAGACTAAAAATGTAATAGAGTCCAAGTCCATGTGGCAGTCCAGGTAACAGTCCCAAGATGGTAGCACACAAGTCTAAAGCTCATGCTCCCACCTCAGTCCTCCTTGGGGATTAATTGGACGAAGCTGGAGAATGGAAGGGTGCCCCGTGTGGAATCCTGGCCCACGGTCTCCATCTCAGTCCGCTGTGGTAGGCTAGAAAACAGGCAGGGGCAAAAGTGTTTGAGCGTCGATTATGCTATGCTCAGCAATCCTCCCGCTGCTTAGGCCCATTTGAGATAACAGAAGTTTCTTATAATCACAAACACAGCATACGTGAAAAGCACAACATCTAATGCCCACTACCCCCACTAAATAGCTACTGAAGGTAGCGAAACTTGGATCAAGCACCAGTGTGGAAAGTAAACTTCATTCACAGCAACCAATATAATCACTGCAAGAAAAAGGCTACCAATCAGCTGTTACTCGTTAAGGCGGAACATGCAGGGAAGTCGCTACACAGTATTGGAGGAACACATTAAACAGTTTAGTCCAATTTAGTCCAGAGGTGTGGCACGAGAGAGGGGAGGAGAAGCAATAGAAGGGAGGGCAAACACAATGGACGCCACAGGGACGACTCAATCAATTAAAAGTGTTCTCTTCTCAGGTAATACGGTCAACATTCAGGAAAACCCTGAGGTACAGAAGGGCTACTTAACTCGGCGAGGGGTGAACGATTTCACCCCTCTATCATCTCTTAGAGCCGTGGTCACAAGGGGATTATCCCAGGCTTCGTAGCGTTCGTGGCTCGTAGCGTTCGTGGCTCGTAGTAGTCGTAGCTCGTAGCGTTCGTGGCTCGTAGTGGTCGTAGCTTGTAGAGCCCAGGCAGCAACACTTTACACTAGCCTCCCAAAAGATCCGTTTCCACGGTCCGCGGCTTAGCCGCTGTGGGCGACACGTCTTGTCCCCTTCCAGGCCCCCCTTGCACTGAAAGCCCTGTGGTTTAAAAACCCAAGCCCACAACACATGCACCAATCACCACCACCACATTTGCCCGCTACACACCTGTAAGTCATTAAAAACAATCACCCTGCTAGGGAGCGGCCATCTTTGTGTTCCCCCAAAAGTGTCCCCCACGGAAGCTCAGTGCCAACCCACACTCAATTCCTCCCACACTGTTCCTTCCCCACTTAGTCACCCTGTGACACGTACATGACCCACCGCTTCCCACGCAATCAATTCTAGACCACGGCCCAACCCCAGAAGACCCCAACCAGGCCTCCCACCATGGTATCCGATCCGGCACAACCGTGGCAAGGCCCCAGCGCGATTCCAACACTGAGGTATACTGTGCTCGGGGCGATCACGGACAAAGGGAGGGGGGATTGTAGGGGAGGGTGGATGCATGGCTAAGACTATATGACCATAAGCCTACATGAACTTAATATAAATTGGACTCTAGATGGGTTGATGGTTTGGTGTGTGTGTGTAACATTGAACTATGCGGGGGGTGGGACAGGACTGAATTGGGGTGATTACCATGGTTGGCTGTGAGCCATTCTTTACAGCTGGCCAAAATAATGAAGTGATCAACGAACGACGAGGATTGGTGCAGCCACTGCATAAAAAAGCACCGTGGATCTTCACTACGAGAAGGACGCACCGATCACACTGATTTGAACGCCTGCCGCCGTGATCGCGACCCCCTGAATATCCGTCAGTAGAAGGAATTGGAAAGACCTCATATCAACGTTCTCAGTTCCACACGTTACAGGAAAGTTGCCCTGCCTTTGCCTGTGTATGCGTGTGTGTTTGTGTGACTGTCTACTGGCGGCTAAGCGCGTTTCCCCATTCCTTTCCAGTCCGGAACTAGTTCGACCTTCCTCCCGTGACGAACGGCCAACCTGAAACTTCACAACGCACCCGATTTGGCATCGTTAAGGAAAGTAAATCCTCCACCGCCAGACGTGACGAACGGCCAACCTGAAACTTCTCAACACACCCGATTTTGCATCATTAAGGAAAGTAAAACCTCCATCACCTTGAGCATTGTATGAGTGATCTGAGCCGTGTTTTGGGAGTGTATGCGGAAGTTTAATTGACGTTTCTGTCTCGCAGTCAAGGGGGCGGAGACACCACTAGAGGAATCCCCGACGGATGTGTCTGGCCACGCATGTAAAGTGACAGCGCATTGGTGGACGCATCACTCCAGACTGTTTCCAAAGGCCGCGCTTCAATCCTGGGGGTTGGGCCACGAGTGGCACTGGACAATAATATATTGTTTTCCCTTCACCTAGTTCAACTCCCCCTTATTAGTGCATTGTGTGTGACTCATTGCAGGGTGTGGTCAAGTAGTGAGGGGCTGCCGCTGGTACAATATTAGTTTGACTGGGTTACCTACTGACTAATGTTACTTGATATCACGTGTGTGAGTGTGTGTGGTATCTACATTATTTGTGTGCTGTGCTTGGTGTGTAGGATTGGTGTGTAGTGCTTAATATTGCCACTTGTAGTGTAGGCTCAGTTGGGGGAATTAGTATTAGTACCACATCCTGCTTACCCCTAGGTGTTTACTTACAATTGCCACTAGTCGCCAGTAGAGGGAGCCAACCCTTAACGTGCGTCAGTAGCGAGGCTCTAGCGAGTTATATGTGCCCTGCAGGTTGGCTACTCTTCTAGTGTTTCTCCTTAGCTTAGCAGCTTGTGTTATCACTTCCTCTAAGTCACCACGTATATGTTTGCTGTGTCTTTTTCACAAAAGGTTGCTGTGTATCTTATTACCATTTTGTGAGTGATTTTGTGTATTGTAGCTTACCTCTTTAGCCTTCCTTGTTGGGTGCATTAGGCAACCCCTAGTGGCGCCCATACACTTAGATAGAGCCCCTGGCTAAAATGCGCACACACACCCTAGTTGGTTGGTTCTCTCTGTACGGACCTTAGCCCCATCACAGCCCCTGGTTTAGGAAGGACCACTCCGCTACCGCTGTGCTAAGGTGCTAGTATACTTATTCACCTGAACCGAAGCTATTTATTGAACTGTGTTTTTAAAACTTGATTGTTAATAAACTATATATTTTTATACTACGTTGTTGTGATGTTGTGTGTTTCAAGGGGAGAATAGCCGGTAATCTGTTACCGTTACATAGCTACGCCATGGAGTTGACGCAAAAGCATGTTAAGCCCTTAAGTCATATCAAGTGACCTAGAGGACTGAAATGTGGTCACTTCAAAGATGCTTGTTATCCAGCAGAAAGAAAAAATCAATATTCTACCCTTTATAATTCTGTACCAGTACTTCACACAATTATTCTGATTGTTTCCTAAGAAACTACAGCTCTCAGCTTTCTGAAGAGGTCAAGCATTTGATGGTGGGCCAAAATAGGTGGGAACAGCGGCCTCTGAAGTAGGCACAGTGCAATGTTGGGGGGGGGGGGGGGGGGGGGGTCCTAGAAATGGCCCATCCCAGATAATGTTAAAACATCCGCCAGATAGTTTAAATAGCCAACAGCATTCATTTTTGCAGTAGGCCTATAATGTAGAAGTTATTTCTCCACTATTGGCTAATTATCAAATGGGCGCTTTCTCTTCGTCCTCTGCAAATTAGCCTACAGGTAGTTTGGTAGAGAGCCATGCATTTGTAAAAATTACATACCATTCGCGATTTACAATGTTGTGATAAGTAGGCTACTAACTTTGGAGTTAATTTAAATGCATTCATTTTGAACCAAGCTATGTAGGCTACATCACGCCAGCTGTAGTCTGCATGAACAGCAGCTGTAGTCTGCATGTGTGTGTGTGGAGGATCAGTCAAATTCTATGATTGCCACTGATGTGAATGATCACACAAACCAAATCAATTTTTAAAAAATAGCAAAAGTATCGAAATCGTGATTCTTCACTTGCTATTGGTATTGAAACAATAATGTTGGTATCGTGACAACAGGAGTTGGGGATGTGTCCCCACCCAAAGCTGAAACCAAACCTACGCCCTTGCCACTAGTGTTTTGATTTGTGGAGGCGGGGACTGGGCTGAAGCCAACATGTTTGAAGGAGACTGCGAGCTCTCCCTGGCCTGCACACATCTCTACAATGAAACAATAATGTATCTAGGCTAATCTACATTTTAAATAGGTAATCACTGTGTGCTGCTATATCCTAAGTCAATTTATTAGAGAGATTGTGAGTAAAGCAGGAATGGATGTTTTAGTTACGCAGCAGTGTTGTATAAAGTACTAGAAAGCAATACTTGAGTAAAAGTACAAGTATCGTACTAGAAAAAGACTTGAAACTTACCTTTTAGAATATTACTTAAGTAAAAGTCTTAAAGTATCTGATATATACTGTACTTAAGTATCAAAAGTAGTTTTTTGATATTTAATGTACTTAAGTATTTGAAGTAAAAGTATAAAGTAAAAAGCAAGCGGTTTTATTTTGAACTTTTATTGTGAACTTTATTTTGGCTTTAGTAAAGCATAAAGCATATTCAGGGTTCCCATATCTTCTTTCAAAGAAAAAAAGAGACAGAAATTTCACTTTTGTATGAACTTCAGGTAAAAATGAAAAATAAATAAATTATTTCTTAAAAAAATGACCTGCTATAGGGAGAACATTTTGGTCATGTGGTATGAGCATTTCTATGGCTTACTCCCCAGGTCACCATCTCACTCTCAGACACACACACACACACAGGCCACCTATGTCCAGCAGCTACTAATATGCCAGTCATTAGTTAAAAACTGAAAAGGCGTCTGTTCATCTTCAAAAGAAGCTGGTTTTCAAAGTTGCCAGAATTCAGTGCCCGGGAGTTTCAGGCCCAAAACAGGCCCACGTTTTCCATAGTGGTGGAAATTGGATAAATGAAGCATAATTTTAGCTCTTATCCTGTAGTTTTTATCGCTAGCGGCGGTCATATAGGGATTGTCAAAGTTTTTTTTTTTTTTTCCCCCCGTCATCTACTTCCTGAATTTTTGGTCAACGATACCCGGGACACCGAACCACCGGGGCACATGAAATTTGGTGGGTATGTAGCCCCACTAGACTTTTACAGAAAAATTTCGTTTCGTCCCCGGGGTCCACTCCCCCCCCGTGCTGGGCCCCCCGAACCGCAAAAAAAGCAGTTTTTCCTAAATAACTACCTGAACCGTGGCACCGAGGATGAAGAATCTTTTATGGTATGTTGGTCTCAAGGGCCCACATCAATCTGGCCCATAATCACTCATTTGTGATTTGCACCCCCCCGGTAAAAAATGAAAATGCAATATTATTCTGCTTTAATCGCCCCTATCTTCAGTTAAGATGTTCAGAACTGCACCAAATTTTATGTGTATGATTGACCTGGCATTCTCTGGGGGTATGCCAAGTTTCGTAGAATTTCATCCATGGGGGGGTCTTTAAAAAAATAGATTATGTGTACATTTAGTGACTGTACACTCATTGGCCTGTAGATGGCGGTGCACACATATACACATGCACAGACACACAGGCACCCACATACTATCGGTATTAGAACGGCCGATACATAATTACAAATTCAGTAGGATTAAAAGAAAGCCAAAATAAATATTCATCATCATCATCATGGCTGCATTTCCAGTATTGGCGATAAGTAGTCGTTTGTCCACTAGATGGCGCATCGTTGCAGTGAGACGTAATTTTGTTGGAAGTTAAACGTGGGTTGGAATAACAATGGACGCTTCCTACAAGGACTATAGTTTACCGCAGAGAACGTCTAATAAGGATAGGATGATGTTCACATGAAATGTAATTCCCATTTCTTCTTGAAGCCGAAATAAACTAGATGTACCGCATAGCGGTACAAAATATGACCGCCGCTCAGTCCTGTACAGCTGTTCCGCGAAAATAAATCACACTTCAATTTGTCTCCATATTTTACTCCATCCCCCACTCTTGAAACTTTTGTGTATGCTTGTTTGGCATGCCTGAGTGTGTGTGTGCGGCTGCACAGAAAGTAGCCTACTGGTGCTGAAAAGTTGAATAGATTGTAGAATAGCCAAAGAAGATATAGCATTGTTATAAAACCTTTAAAATCTCTAAACAATCACAAGTAGGGCAGTTCATCACAGTTCATCCATTGCAACTGATTGATGAAAGGTCATTTACACCTGTAGGCTACATTGTATTTGGGAAAAGCAAAAGGTATCAGCATAATGTTATTTATGTATTTATTTGTTTGTTTGTTTGTTTGTTTGTTTATGAACAAAAACATCTATGTCAGTTCCATGCCGTTTTCAACAGCTATCAAAAACAAAGGTCATTTTTGGATGGATGGATTTTTTGTGAATGTTTCTTCTTCTACATAAGATTTTAGTCATCTTTAGTTCATGTAATACTTCATTGTCAATGCATAAATTAAGTAACAGTAGGCTGAAACGTTATTGTTAATGCACAAATTAAGTAACAGTTGTCTGAAACGAAATGCTGTTTCACATCTAACCAGTGGTGCAAATATGTCCAAATGGGCCTTGATGAAATGCGTCGCTAGACTGTTCATACACATTTTAACGGGCCAAAGTTGAAGAGCTGTTGTCCGATATTGTTAGTGCAAATATAGGCTGATTCATGTTCCCTTGCATTGTGTAACTGAGGTCCATGGCTAGTCTGGCTTTCACCAGACCAAGCTCAATCTTTTAAGAAATCAAAAAATAAATAGCGGGCAGATCAGGCTGGGTTCACCCAGCCTAGTCCATAGGCACCCGATATTGTTTAATTTTCCGATTGAGATATCCACGCCCTGGCTATTCTAAATGCAAAAATGCATCAGGGAGTTATGACAAAACTGTAACTAACAAACTAGATCCTAATAGAAAGCTGTTAGCTTCCCTAAGCTACAGGTAGGCTTATAAGGTAGGCCTATTTACAACATAGGCTAAATTGTCAATAGGCTATGCTGGCGACACAAATAAAATCTCCTTTGGAAACCAATGGCTTACGCCTTACAGTATCAAGCGGACTTAAACTGCCATATCGTGGCGAAAAGTTGTAGCCTAATAAAATTCACGCAGCTCCATGAGTCAAGGAAAGCGCGAATGAAGTAGCCACTTCTAAATGGGACCCCATTTAGACCCCATGAAGGTGTCATTGTTTGGATACTTCACACACACGTGCTTTTTAATTAATTTCACAGACTACAACTACCAAGCTGGAATCAAAGCACATCGATTCCCCTCTCACACCCTGCACGCACTTAAAACAAAATAAACAGGCATCTCAGTCTCACGCATAGGCAAAACTGTATCAGACCGGTGTAACGTTGGTAAATCTTCCATTGCACAGAATGATTTTTGTAGCACGTGCAACAAATGACAGTCGAAAGATACAATTACAGTGCTGCTATCAATTTGCTTGGTATAACCGCATTTATAGTTTTCTACAGATGCAATCAATCAAATTGGCCTCCATCACTCAACCAACGCTAACGGTAACATTACCTAGGTCCTTATTGATATTATAAGATTAACGTACCTGCAGTAAAAACCAAGCATGTCCGATAAACATCCTCAGATTTATTTCGGCTTCAAGAAGAAATAGGAATTACATTTCATGTGAACATTGTCCTATCCTTATTAGACGTTCTCTGCGGTAAACAGTCCTTGTAGGAAGCGTCCATTGTTTTTCCAAAACACTTTTAACTTCCAACAAAATTACGTCTCACTGCAACGATGCGCCATCTAGTGGACAAACGACTACTTATCGCCAATACTGGAAATGCAGCCATGATGATGATGATGAATATTTATTTTGGCTTTCTTTTAATCCTAGGCCTACTGAATTTGTAATTATGTATCGGCCGTACTAATACCGATAGTATGTGGGTGCCTGTGTGTGTGTGCATGTGTATATGTGTGCACCGCCATCTACAGGCCAATGAGTGTACAGTCACTAAATGTACACAAAACCTAATTTTTTTAGACCCCCCCATGGATGAAATTCCAGGTCAATCATACACATACAATTTGGTGCAGTTCTGAACATCTTAACTGAAGATAGGGGCGATTAAAGCAGAATAATATTGCATTTTCATTTTTTACCGGGGGGGTGCAAATCACAAATGAGTGATTATGGGCCAGGTTGATGTGGGCCCTTGAGACCAACATACCATAAAAGATTCTTCATCCTCAGTGCCACGGTTCAGGTAGTTATTTAGGATAAACTGCTTTTTTTGCGGTTCGGGGGGCCCCGGGGATGAAACGAAATTTTTCCGTAAAAGTCTAGTGGGGCGACATACCCACCAAATTTCATGTGCCCCGGTGGTTCGGTGTTCCGGGTATCGTTGACCAAAAATTCAGGAAGTAGATGACGAAGAAAAAAAAAAAAACTCTACCAATCCCTTATATGACCGCTACGCTAGCGACGGTCATAAATAATAATTCACTTCAACTGAGAAGTTAACCAAAAATATTCCACTATTCCACAAGTTAACAAAAACAGAAAGAAAGAAAGAAAGAAAGAAAAAAAGAAAGAAAGCCTTTGCAATGTAGCCTATCCCATGCTTCCACAGAGGCATATTGAACTGTTTAGGCTACATGTTTTTTGCATCTGTAGGCTATATTGTTGTTTGGTGATTTAGCCTACTCCTTTATTAGGCTACACCCTCTTCTGAGCAAACAAGGCATATAGGTTTATCATGATAATGATGGGTAATTGCTCTTTCTTACATTAAATAACTTTAATTTATCCTCTCTACTTGTCCCTGTAGTCATGGCCTCCTCATCACTAATTTCGGGCTAATCATTTTCAGTGATCGACTGGTTGATCTGCTGCTGCTTCCTGATGCTTGTGTCTACTGTAGGGCCGGCTTGGCTATCCGTATCTGAGAAAACTTTTTGGAAAAGACGGGCTATATGGACCCAACCAACTCTTTTTGGGAGGGGAGAACTCCCTCACGTAGGCTATAACCCATGCAGAGGACTGCATTTGTGTCATGCACAGAATGCGGAACGTGTCCTACTTTAAGAAAAGATAGACTAACGTTACAAATGTCAATATTTTTTCCTCGACCTGCCCAAAAGTGATGCGGCCCACCGGGAATTCTCCCGATTACCCACCCCGGGCCTGATTCAGTCTTACTCTTCTTGGACTGAAGACAAGTCCTGCGATGCTAAATAGCCTTTCACTGGCTGCTGATGCAGGTAGCTTCACAGAAAGCTGCCAATGAACAGAAACATTTCTTGCAAATATGGCCACGGGTGAATGACGTTCGCTTCACCACTACCTTGTTCACCGAGTTCACCACTATCGTCGGGGTGGTCGTCTATGATAACGGGAGGACAGTAACGGGAGGACAGTAACACATTACTTTGTAACTCGTTACCCCCAACACTGATTCCTGCATACATGCCCATTCCTGTAGAAAGCCTGTTGCCCAATAACATGTTCATTTAAAAACAGGATGATGATCTGTAGTTCAAAACATCATCATTCCATACCAAGCATTGAAGAAGAAGAATTGATATATTGCTTTTATACAAAACCTTTTACAGATCAAACTGGATATAACACAGCTGATTTGACATTGTGTGAAGGCTTGTTTAATTCAAGTGCTTGATGACAAAAAAGATGAACACCGAACACACTTATTATCAAATGAAATATGCAACTGCCCATATTTCTCACAAAATATGTGCCATAAATAATGCCACACACTCTGCCACTTTGTTTCGTCAGCTGAAATAACCACAGTAGCCCATCTCTGTACAGGTTACTCTTCAAGAGTGTGACACTTTGAAATTTAGGGTGCTGTTGGAGTTGTTGCTTGTTTACTCTAAATCCTAGAGTATGCTTGGTGTGGCATTTTACAAACACACATCATTATTATTTTTATCTCATTTCAAATGCTGGTGTCCAATCGCATGTTAGATTCACAGAATGTTTCATGCCAGCAGGCAATACACATCTGACACACCTATCAAGTGTGAAGTCGGTCGGTCTAATGGTTCAATCGAGATATGCAAAAAACAGACAGACAGTCATAAAGACAGACGTTCCTGAAATTAAGAATTTCAGAAAGCTTAAGAATATAGGCGCACCAGAGATGGAGTTCTTCTATTTTGTGTATTTTGTCTGTCCAAACTCTTAGAATAACATTAGAACCTTTAAGTACACCTACCAGACCGGGCTGTTGTGTCTGTAGTCTGTCCTCTGGAGATGTACGGTAAGATCCGGCCCTCTCTCCTCTCCTGATCAGACACACCCACAGAGCAGGAGAGCCACTCTGACTCAGAGGAAGAGTAGAGCAGCCAGGAACTCACTCCCATTAAACCATCATCATCTGAGAAAGAGGCACAATTATAAGACACAGTAATCATACAACCACTACTGACAATGTTGGTGCTCTGCTCACAACCTTCCATGCCTAGCTGTATACAGGCTCTATGAGACATGTAGTTACCATAAAAGGGGTTGTGACTGAAGTTCTGTTTGATCCTCTGGGTGTTTTTGTCTCTCCAGGTGAGTGTGGGCTTAGGTGACCATCCATCTGATGCACAGCTAACATTCACTTGTCCTCTTGTTTCAGTGATGCCAACTGACATGACTGGAACAGACCCTGTGACTAAGAACAAACCAGCATCATGAACATTAAATAGTAGACTTTACATTCAGAATACTTATCCAAATAGAACCTTACACAGTTTAGTTGAAGTTTATTTTTCCCTTTTTTAGGATACAACACTTACAGGGCTGCTCACCACTCACGTTACTGATCAAGTCAAACAAGGGCTTAACCTCTCTATTCAAAAACTCTACAATGCTTCTCTGCTCATGCATATAGCTGGAAACTGCATCAAAACAAAACTCCTTACACATGATGTTCAGTGTTACACAAATAATCCAGATAAATAATTATCCTATCATGTTTGAACCATCAAACTCACCTCTGACTGTTAAGATGACGCTGGCCTCCTCATACTCCCTTCCATTGTGAACGTAGCACACATACTCTCCTCTGTCTGCTAGTGTGAGGTTCTCCAGTCTCAGGGACGCGTCTCCCTTCTGTAGTCCCGCTGTAAAGAATGCCCTGCCCCGGTACCGAGGGTCTGCAGGCTCCTCGTTGATCTTCCAAAACTTATATAACAGAATCGGGCTCTGAACATGATTGGGTCGGTACCAGCGCACCTCTTCTGGGTCAAAGGAAGAGGAAGCCACAGAGGACAGAACCACAGAACCTCCTAATGGAGCAGAGATCAGACCCTCCGGCACCAGGAGGGAGAAGGTTCCTGTGGAAGAAGAGATCCACATTTTTCTGTCTAATGTTATAAACATTGCTATAGGTCAGAGAGAGACAGACAGACATATACCAGTACTAATCTGACCAAGAACTTGAAACAGGCTGTGTGAATCTCTCATCTACAGTAATGCAGCCATGTAATGTCATCTGGAGTACTCTTACCTGAAGTGGTTTCCCTGCATATGGCAAGCACAATGAGACACATCCAGGTCACTGCCATAGCTATGAGATAAAGTAGATTATTCAATGCAGTAGCCTATTTATGTCATTAAAAGTGCAGTCAGTAATTGGTCAGGACAGCGGCGCCGGAACGAGTTTGAAAGTGGGGGTGCAAAAAAAAAAAAAAAAAAAAAAAGATGGTTTCGGGCTGGGTTCCCCGAGACAATTTTAAAAATTCCAGAGGCCAACTATTCACGCACGTTTTCTCGTGGGATATTACGATATAAGATAGTCTAATAATAATTTTAAAAATAGTCTAACAAAAATTGTCATTATGTTAGGTGCTGTGTAGTGATTTCGGGTGGTTTCATTCAAGCTGATTGGACTGCAAGTAGCGTCTTTTTACGCACAGAGTGATTTAGTCTAGGCTACAAATTCTAAATGAATAATCTGCTAAAATAAACTGCGCCTGATATTGACAGACACACCAGCATAACCTGAATTTCCATTCAAGGAATAAAGGAGGTAGTCTATAGCCTACAATAATAATGATCACAATCTCCATTTTCTGTCCTGTGCACGCAGCCAAGCCTTGTCAATGACTGATGAAAATATCTGCACGTAACCTACTTGCTACATTTTGAAGGTTAGCGTAAAAGGTCCCCCGGTAACCTGTCACTGTTTATCCCCGTAAGAAAACGACACGAATTAGTTACCCAACTGTGCCTGTTCCCTTTGTGTTTGACTGTAATCATGTTATACATTAATTAGTGATTAAAAATGACCTTTCTGCGCTCGATATCTGTAACACGAACTGATCTGACCTGACTTGACCCGAGTTTACGTGTAGGCTAAGCCTGTGTGTGCCCTCATGATTCTCTACAACTTTTTACTGCATTGCCATGAACAAAGTAAAGGCAAAAAAGGTGATCTTTGTCGAACAAATTGGGATGCAATGTGAGCCTTGAATTGAATGCCATTTGCTAGGATCTCAAAACCGGATTATGAACATTCTTTGCCATAGAGAAACACACAATATAGCGTTGGATTATAAATATGCTTTGCCACAAAAACAGAGAAAAACGTGAGGTAAGTCGAGCTATATGAATTTATTATTTTGCTGTCACTTCGTCTGTTTTATAACCCAGAAGGATGTACTTGGTATCAAACAGTGACGGACAGGACGGTCTGGCATTTGGGCAGATGCCAGAAGGGCCGCGGCCCCTCGTGGGCCGTTTGGGCCGGCCAATCACGAAGCGGCATTTTTGTCGGGTTTGCGCGGCCCATTTATCGTAAAGACGGTTTTACTCCGTCTTATCGGTTTTATCTCTCGGCCCACTATCAAGCATCAATAGTGTTACATGGCTTCGAATAGGCCATTTATCTCTAACTCCCTTTTCCTCCTTCATATTTGGAAACTGATCAGTATTTATACCAGACATGAGTCTCTACACTACAGTCATGGTGACCCTCAATATTTACATCAGTCTACATTCTTTTGTAACCTTATTAAATCAAATGATTTAAAAGTGCATTGTTTGACATTGGAATACAATAAATATGCTGCCTGTATATCTTTTATTTTATTATTGGTTTACAAACGTTAGGCTACATGAAGCAAGGACTTCTGGGAATTTCAAAACCGAATGCCTTCAGCACGGGGAATTGCCGAGCATGCCTTGATCCTCGGAATTTTCCCCTTATAAAAGCTAATAAACTGCCCCCAAATGCACTTCGAAACATAAGAGAATGTCTGCTTAAATTTAGTGAAGGTGCTACCGTTGAAAATCTACAGTCGGAGTTGACACATCTCGCCATGCACTGGGACAGCCTGAAAAAGTCTCCTCTAAACGAGTAGGCCTATACAGTCAAAGCGTCGGACTTTGATGATGCCGCGGAGATATAGGAAGATACAGAAATAAACCTGGTGAGCAAGAAATGTGCTACCTGCAAGAATTGTGCAATCTGTTGCTATTTCCTTCTCCAGCAGTTAAACCTCTTTACCTGTGCCTACAACTATATATGGTTAGCAAATGAATTTCTACTAACACTGTCATGTAGCCTACTCAAGTGCCATGCAAACGGAGTTTTTCCACTCTTAAATTCATCAAGAATCGCCTAAGGACACGATTGTCACAGGATAATTTGGAGGCCTTTATGCTGATGGCGACAGAGAAAGAGGTCCTATAATGCATGACGTTAATTAAGACACGTTTGTGGAGCGGCTGCTCTGATGGGTTTCCCGTTTATCAACAAAACTACATTCGCGCGCAGCCATGGGGTAGAAGACGCTTGGTGCCAGGGGCGGAGCCAGACATTGTAAACATTCGGGGCTTAGCCCATTTCATTTTTTTTTAAATAACCCCTTAAATAATGACTTTTAGTGAATTTTGTGTAAACTAATGGACACATTGAGACTTAAAAAATGTGAAACTAACATTCAACAGATTCAAGGTATCTGACTGGCACACTGTGTAAAATTATAGTTTTGGGTCTTTCAAGAGGCAATATCTGTTCATATCTGTTTAGCATGTACTTAGTTAATTAAGCGTTTCTTATGGTTTGTACATTATAGTATTTGTTTATTTTCATTAGGCTATTGTTTGATATGACATTATTGTTTATTATTGCTATTCTCCTTCTTCCTCTTCCCTGATCTCATCTGTGTGACAAATATATAGAATATCTTATACTATAATATACATAATATGATATAATTACAGTATGGCCAGTCATCATGATACAAGGAATGCATTATCATCTTGACATAGGCGTTTCTAAATTATATTAATTTTGTAATTTAGCAATATTATTTATAGGTTTCATCAGGTCCCTTTACACAGGTGCATAAAATCAAGGACCTAGATTATGAATGCAGACTGCATGGTGCTTGATTAACACACTTATGGAAAGGGCCCTTTCCTCTCAATATATCATTGTAATGTTTTTTTTTTTTAGTTAATAATTAGTTAGGCAGCCAAAACAACATAACATGACTTTTATATTTATGTGGACTCTTGGATTATAAGATCTGTGGTGGATAGGATATCAACAAGGTTTTAAGGTAGGCTAACAGTTAACATTCTTTTGTGCAACATAGGACACTGAAAAGTTGACATGGGCAGATAACTGTTAATGGGTTTTTCTGACATTTCAAAACAGTGTAGCCTAATTTATTACAAGACGAGGATCACTTTGTTTTGGGAGCTGGAATTTCTTATTCTGCAGTAGGCTTAGCTAGCCTATGAGAGTATAGGGCGTGGGATCCGCGTTGCATTGTGGGACGTGGCGGCCATGTTGATGGCTACGCGAACGTTAAGAGATGTAGCTAGAAGTAGAGTTGAGAAAGAATAGATAGAAAAATAGATAGAAGAAATATGTTAAAATCCCGAAAAGGATCTGGAATAATCCCGAAAAGGATCTGGAATTTACCGGGACGCATTCAATAGAGAAGCCAGGTACCGGTATGTTGACAAAATCAGCATTATTAACGGCTGAGAGGGAGTACATTACGCAGTAGTCATAGGCAGTAGTCTGAGTAGCGGTAAAGGAGGCAATCAACATGGCGGAGTAATTACGTCATGACGCCCACACCCTATTGAATTTGCCTTTTCCGCCGACTAACGAGGACATTTAACGTTAACATTAAGCATTTATTTAGGGAGCTAGCCAAGTAGCCTAACGTTAGCCTGCCTAACTGACTGAGCTCTTAACGTGAAATCACCAACCTGAAACAACACCATCCGTCAGTTCACTGGGCGATGCTGTTGCTTGAACGGAGCTGGGTGGTCTTTTGAAAAACTTTCTAATATCCATAACGTTTCAACAACATGTACACAAAGTGTTTTATCACAGACTGTAAAAGTGACAGACATGGCGTAGCGTTGTCAAGGCAGCATTTTCACTGGATCTAAACAAATCAATCTAACCATTGAAATCACCATAGCGGATAGCCCAGAGACCTGGCATAGATCGTGTAGCAAGTCAAATTATTTTTCAATATTGGGCTTTGAAAATAAGGGATATATTTCCTCAGTAATAGAGCATTTTGTGAGATTTATAGAGAAACCGAGGGGAAGTTATATTGGAAATAAGAGTTGCCGGGAATTTAAAACACTAAAAAAAAGATTCGGGGCTTTTGAAAAAAGATTCGGGGCTTAAGCCCGCTAAGCCACCCCCTAGCTCCGCCACTGCTTGGTGCCACAACGTTATAAACTTGACTTAAATAGTCGGCTGCTGTAAGCTACAATCGTAATTTTTTATATACCCCTGGTCCCCTGTTGTCTCAATGATAATAGCATCTCTTTCAGAGTTTGCCATTCATTTGCATTAACATCGTATTTTGTCATTTTTGGCGAAGACATACATTCCTTTAGGGATATTGAACATATTGAACATTCTCTAACCATCGTGATTTCGAATTGGTGCAATTTTCAGCACAAAAACGTATTTTGTTCTTTTCATGGAGAGCACTGTTTTATGCTGCTTTCTGCCTCTTGCGCATGCATGTTTTCGTGACGTTACATAGAAATCCATGTATTCTAGGCTATTCTTTTTTCATTTTCATATTGCATTCATTTTTTTTGGAGGTTTGCATTGATATATCCATGTTCTTGGTTCAGTCTTTATGCATATTAAAGTTAGAGTTCATCACCAATGCGGCTACAAACGTGTTATGTCCGTGCATGTGAAGTTATATCTGTGTGTTTCGAGCACATGCATGCGCGTCCTCGTGTGGGCCGCTGGTTGGTGAAAATGCCAGGGCCGTTTTTTAATCCCAGTCCGTCACTGGTATAAAATGATAGCTCTGTGTCTCCTCTTTCATCTGACATGCGTGGCATATCTATCCGATGACAGGTCCGCGAGTAATTCAAACTAGAGTAATGGGTGTGCAGTTGGTTTTTGTACATGACGTTATTATTTTGCAGTCACTTCGTCTGTTTTCATAAGCCAGAAGGATCGACATACTTGGTACCAATGGATAGCCCTGTGTCTCCTCTTTCATCTGATAAGCTTGCCATATGCTTTCACGGGTTTGCGAGTATTCAAACGAGAGTAATGGGTGCGCTGGTAAACGCAGAGACTGTAAATATGATGCAATTTGATTTAATTTCATGATTTTTTTAATCTTCATACTTGCAGAGCAATGTAACAGAGAAGGGTGTGTTTTTTGACGCACTTTGCGTCAATTGGCTTCAAAAGGGTTAAAATCTCATGTATCCCCTGGAGTGCCTTCACGTACCCCCATTTGGGAACCACTGCCAATGCCGTGTTGGTGTTGTGGTCAACAACTGCCTTTTTTTTTTACCCCCCCCCCCCTTTTTTCGCACCCCCTGCACCGGTGTTTCCGGAGCGCTTGGGGTCAGGAAGTTGTGATTGTTTATATTCATGGTTATATTTAAATGTATTAACATATGTTTTTTTACAAAACAATATACATTATATAAGTATAAGTATAAGTATAAGTAAATATATACTCTTTTGATCCCATGAGGGAAATTTGGTCTCTGCATTTATCCCAATCCGTGAATTAGTGAAACACACTCAGCACACAGTGAACACACAGGGCCAGATGTAATGCGTTTGCGCCCACTTCAGGCGTATTTGTTTCGCAACGTGCGTGTAAAATCATTGCGAGGTATGTAGCCTACAAACAAGCCGCAATGATGTAAAAGCGCAAACTGCCTGTCGCGGGAGCTGAACATGGCTAATTGCGTTTTTCGTGTCATGCATATGCATTCATGGGAGGATCCAGGGGAAAGTGGGAGTTTAAGGTATTGTAACGTTTTGATAGCGAACCACACAGTTGTCCAATCAAATGGTTTATTCACTGGGAACGAGAGCCGAGACACAGATAGACCAAGACCAAGACACAGAACACAATTCAAACAGGGCAGGTCAAGCACACACACACACTACACATACAGGGGAGGACGCAGCCTCCCACACAAAAAGGATCACACACGAGGGAGAACTAAAAGGGAAACATGTCACAATAAAGACGCTAACATTACACTTATAACTTAGGAGAATAACGACATAAACCCCCCAAATGTTCACCCTCGTGTCCCAGCATGCCTTTCGCTGGAGAACGCTAACACAGTCTTTATGCGCCGACGTTACACAGCTCCCCCAACAAGCCATTGCCGTCCTCGGCAATGCCCACGAGGTAGCCACATGCTAACGTCGGCGCGCGTCGCCCGCCACTCAGTTCAGTGCGACAGTTCCGCCAACTCACGTGGGGTGCACGCCGCAGGAGCTCACTCAACGGGCGCCACGCTGCTAGCAATCCAGTACGGGCGTGCTAGCAGCCACGTGGCCGACCCGCTCGTCACCAGCTCCCTCTCAGCAGCCGCCCTCAGGCTGCACTTTCCGCGGCGTGTCACCACGGCACTCCTCCTCTCCAGACGGGGCCCTAGATGGCCTTACAACCGTCGACACTGTACCAAGCACCGGGGTTCGAGGGGGGCCAGATGAAGCTGCACCAACGCCACTCCGCTCCGTCGAGTCGCCGACCGGGACAGACAGGCACCGACTCCACAGCAACCGGACCGCGCTGAGCTCTCCCGCTGCAGCTACCGTCTTCGGCGTCCCTCCTCGTGTTGCCATCTCGCAGAGCCGTACTGCTCTGTTCCCGGCCCGTTCCACTCCTTCGCGGCCTCGGCGAAGGCACGACCCCCGAGATGGTCGTGCTATCGAACTCCACACAACGAACTTTTTTTCTTTTTTAAAAGGCGCCGGCCAACAGGCCAACTAGAACTAGCGCCTAGCACTGCACGGTGCCCCTCACACGCACCCAAAAGTTAAAGCACACACCAAAACAGACAAAAACTACGATAAAACCTGTTGGAAAGCGTCTTTTGCAGCGATTTTTGTGTGAACATATCAGCGAACACCCCTGACCACTCGGTGAGTTTCACGTCTTTGTAAACAAAAGTTTAATGCATTTTAGGAAGGATTGTTCCAGTGCACCTATGCATCGTTCTGGAGGAGGGGGGGCGCTACCACAGAAACCGAAAATTCTCAGGACAGCAGCATGTGTCCAAATTTCAATCTTAAACGTTCTATTTAATCATAAACTATCTGAAAACAGGGCTTTAAGTGTAAAATACCGAACCTGTCCTTTAACTTTCGTTGGCCTTTCGAATGTTTTACTTTCACTTTCACGCCATTCACTTAAACTTTCCTACTTGCTAGATTTGACCAATCTTCCATAGCCTACGTGCACAAGTAGTTTGGGTAGAACTACTGATCTTCATTATCTCCCTGCTTGTTTACATCTTATCATGTATGGTATTATTTCATGATCGCTAAACGTTAGATTTTTTTTAAAGGCACACTATGCAGGTTTTTTAGCTTAATATGCAAGTTTTTTCGCTTAATTTACCTTCATTTAATGATGTTTTATAAACAAAGTTCGGGAGGAGCCTTCGGGTTGATTGACAGCAATTAACTCACCCACTGCCGCCACAGGGTAGGCCTATTTAAGCCGACCTCCTTTTCCATACGTCACACGCTCAGACGTTCGAGAAATCATTGGAGTTGCAAAGCCTCGGTAGGCAGACGTAATGGAGCTGGGGTTTTTCACTACTAACCATCCGAAAGCTACATCCAGTCCACGGGCTACAGCCACCTGGTTCACCAGCGTTTTCAGGTCACTGCTCAGAGCAAGGGTAGGCTACAACTATCGATTATGCTATAGCCTGCTCACCCCAGCATACTTCAAGGCTCTAACACCAAGCTGCTCCAAGCTCGCGTTTTACGTCGCAAGATTATCCAGGTAACTCGAAATGCCCTAAATTCCACATGGCTCGGCACGCCAAGCGTCTGAAGTTGTAGGCTATCCACTATCCAGCGGAGGCCTATCTTCCGAAGATCGATCAGCATCGGAAACGAACAGGTCTTGTTAATTCACTCCTCTAGTCGTCCAGTGACTTCTCATAAACTGATACTAGCGTTGTTGGATATTTAAGCTACTTATAACGAACTGACAAGCCTCAACCTTAAGTGCCCAGTATTTCGCTGGCTCGTGCTGCAGTCTGTTTAAACAATGGCGCTGCGTCGCAGACGTCAGCAATTATTAAAGCGATAGTACACTTGTAATTCGCGTCAGGCAACGCAGACAGCAAGGACCCTGATTGTCAACTCGTCCGGTGTCGATGGCCGACTATTCATGTAGCTTCTACAGGGTATAGCAACAAGCTAGTTCACTGATATAAGCTTGCAAATAAACTCAAGTCATTTTGGTTACAATGACTGGTTATTTGTATGTTTAAAATTAGCACTTCGCCAGCAAGCAGTGCTTTGTGGGCAGTTGCGTTTGCTCTCAGGAGGCCCTCAAACCCCAGTCTACAGCCAGAATATATTAATGACACTCTTTGAACACCGGTCTATTGTTTCATTCCATGCCAACACCGACAGGAGGGAGTTTACAGTATTGCACTGTAAATAACTATTGTTTACAGCAAACCCAAAGCAGTTTGCCCAGACAGCCAGGAGATGGCAGCAAAATTCACTGCTTAACACTCGTGTTTTAATGTTAAGACACTACAAGCAATACTACAATTAGTGCTTTCCTGCACCACACGCTCCAGAGCGTATCACTCCGCTGCCTCAGCCACAGCCACGCCAGCGGCCCAGGTTCTTAACCACCGACTTCCTTCCCGCAGCATCTCAGCCGTACTTCCGGATCCGACTCCACTTCTTCAGACGGCCCCGGTAGCGACAGCGTCGCTACTCCCTCCGCCCCCTCTTCCCCTTCCCCACCCACCTCCCCCAGCCAGGACCCGGTCCAGGGCTGCCCCCCTTCCAGTCGTTCCGACGACTGCTCCCTCCCTTCCCCCTTTTTCCCCCTCCCCATTCCATTCCCGGAGTCACGTCTGTACAGCACGCCACGACTCACGAAGAGGCGTCCATTCAAACTCCCCTCGCTAGCTCCCTATTTTCATTACGAGTTAGCGAGCACCTGGTCTCAGCCGGCGCCGGTAGCGACAGCGTCGCTACTCCCTCCGCCCCCTCCTCCCCTTCCCCGCCCACTTCCCCCAGCCAGGACCCGGTCCAGGGCTGCCCCTCTTCCAGTCGTTCCGACGACTGCTCCCTCCCTTCCCCCCCTACCCCTACCCATCCCCTCCCTGGCTCCGCGCTAGACCAGCCCGCCACAGCGGGTTATCAGCACTCAGCGAGTGCTTCGGATCACGACGTCCCATTCCGGCTCCCCAGCCATTCACTAGCCACAGCAAAGGCCTTCGACCACCTCCTCACGCTGCACGTTCCAGCTTAACATCCCGTTCCGTCTACCCAGCTATTCAATGGCCACAGCCATTTCATTCCATCTGGATACTCACCATTCATGCTATTCATGCCTTATCATGCTTATCTGATTATCATGTTTTACGTGTTGTATGTCGTATCATGCTGAATATGTCATGTTTATCAGGTAACGGTATTCTAAAAGTTTCTTCAGCCCAGGTTGAATTATTTAAGGCTGCCACAGATGGTACGGAATGAGCTTGGACCCGATGCAACAACAGCTTCAGGGAGACCCATGCAGCAACTGCTCCGCCGAGCCCCTGCTACAACGGCTCCGCCGAGCCCCAAGAGCCATGCAGCAACAACTATGCCACGTCAGCGGCTCAGGCCCATTCCCACCGCATCTCCGCCGTATTTCCGGGTCCAACCCCACTTCGCCAGACGGCCCCGGTAGCGACAGCGTCGCTATTCCCCCCCACCCCTTCTTTCCCTCCCCCATCCACCTCCCCTAGCCAGGACTCGGTCCAGGGCTGCCCCACCTCCAGTCGTCCGTCGACTGCTCCCTCCCTCCCCCTTTTTTCCCCTCCCCTTTCCATTCCGGGAGCCACGTCTGTACTGCACGCCTCAACTCACGAAGCGTCAGTTCGAAGATTCACCTCACTAGCTCCCCATATCTCTTACGAGCTAGCGAGCACCCGGTCTCAGCCGGCGCCGATATTCCCCCCCTAACCCTCCTTCCTTCCCCGTCCCACTTCCCGCGACCCAGGTTGCTCCCCTTCCGGTAGCGTCAGCGACCGCTCCCTCCCCCCCCCCCCCCCCCCCCTTTTCTCCCTTCCCATTTCTTCCCCGGCTCCGCGCTAGACCAGCCCGCCGCAGCGGGTCATCAGCATTCAGCGAGTGCTTTGGATCACGACGTCCCATCCCGGCTTCCAAGCTATTCATTAGCCACAGCAAAGGCCTCGCCACCGCCTCCTCACGCTGCAGCATTTGAACCACCACCCGTCACAGCGTCCACCAGGAACCTCATTCGTCAGGTGCAGACGTAGACCTTTCTACCATTCGTCCCTCCCTTCCTATTCCCTCTCATAACGGGGAATTAGTTGCGGCGAACTGGTTTGTCTTTAAAACATTCTGGCCCAGCATCAAAGATTCTGTCATTCCCCGAGTTCACCGTAGCTTTACCAACTACACAGAACTCATCTGTTTCGTGTTCCCCAGCCGACGCAAAGAGCTAAATGACTACCTGGCCATCATCGCCGGCCTAGCCGCGTCCTACGGGGGAGCCCATTTGTATACGTACCACCGGCTGTTTTCAGCAAATGCGCTGCCAGAGTCGGCCTCTGGAACCAAAACCCCTACTGGGGCGCGCTCGATATGGAGCTCCATAACCGCGCTTTCCTAGGACTCAAGCCATCTTGTCCTCTCTGCAATAGCCCAATCACGGCGCGGTCGAGTGTCCACTAGTCAACTCATTCCCCAGGGCCGCCCTTTCATCTCGCATCTCATAAACTGCGCCTCAGCAACCCCATCTCTCGAAGATGTCGTATCTCTACATGCCCAGTGTCTGGCCGATATCAAACACTGGAGGATGTTTTAGACGAATGGAATGGTCCGTGCATGTTCTACGACGACTGCCAATCATCTCCAGAAGACCTCCAGTTGTACACCGACGCAGCCCCCTCAACAGGCTTCGGAGGCTTGTCAAAAGGCGCTGGGTTGCATCCCCGTGGCCACTAGAGTTCAGAGAGCTAACAACCGAAAACGAATCGTCAGCCGTGTTCGAACTCTACCCCGTAGCCATCACGGCCCTACCTGGGGGAATGAGCGGACCTCCAAGAGTGTGCTAATCCACAGCGACAACGAAGCCGCAGTGCACGTCATTAATAACTCGAGCTCAAATCGCCTGCGCTTTCCCCTCTTATTAGGCGTCTAATCTGGATAGCAGCCAGCTACCAGTTATTATAAGAGCCGCGCACGTCCCCGGTCGCCACAATGGAATTGCTGACTCTCTCTCTCGTCTTAGCTTCTGAATCTCTGGAATTTATCTTCAGCCCATCACGGCCGACCTAGCCCTCCAAGCCCTCGCACCCAGGACCATGCAGTCCCGGACTGCTTGGTCGTGCTTCAAACAGTTCCACGCAGAGCACTCACTACCATTTCCCAGTTTGATGCTGTCACCATATCATCATTATTACCTACGCCCACACTTCACTCGGGATCAAAGTCTCTTCCATTAGAGTCTACCTAGCCGGCATTCATTTCTTCTACAAACGCCTCCACGGCTCCGAATGCCCTTCCTTCTCCGACACCAGGATAGGCTTGTTATTTAAAGGTATCCGTAGGCAACAGCCAGTCCCCCAAGACTCCCGCCTTCCCATTACCTCAAGCATTCTCGCCACCTGCCTCGCTACCCTTCGCAAAGGGTTCATGCCACCGCATTCCGATTCCACCATCTCCGTTATGCTTCACTGGCCTTTTGGGCTGCTGAGATGTAGCGAGTTTACATGCCCTTCGTCTCTCTTCATTCCCGATGTCCACCCGTGCATCGCAGATCTAGAGCAACTAGACCAAGACACCATTCGATTTACCATCAAACTGAGTAAAACCGATCAGTCCTGAAAGGACACTCCATATCCATTTTAACTCCGCCTCAGATCTTCAGCCTTTCCAATACCTATCTCACTACATCTCATATAGGTCAGCTCAAGCTTCGTCTACTAGCCCGCTCTTCGTGTCAGACGAAGGGCTACCCATCACTCGCCACAGATTCCAGACACTCTTAAAATCATTCTAGTCAAATCTGGTTTCCCGCGGATCGCTACTCCGCACACTCCTTCAGGATAGGAGCTGCCACAACAGCTGCGCTCAACGGCTTATAGGAGCAACAAATTTAAATACTGGGCCGTTGGTCCTCGGATGCCTACCAGTCCTACATCCGCTCCAATCTAGCGGATTTATGACTCGCTCAGCAAGCACTTATGTAGTTGGTAGCGGCCAGCGGCCTTTCTCTGTGATCTTTGGGGTGCAAGCGGTCATCGCTCTATCGCGATGTCCGCTCCAGGCACTCCAGGACCACGGACAGCTACCTTGCCAAACACGCACTACTCCCATACATTCTAGTCTAGCTGAGCAATCATATCGAAGGGCGAACTAGTGAAATGATGTTTTATAAACAAAGTTCGGGAGGAGCCTTCGGGTTGATTGACAGCAATTAACTCACCCACTGCCGCCACAGGGTAGGCCTATTTAAGCCGACCTCCTTTTCCATACGTCACACGCTCAGACGTTCGAGAAATCATCCCCCCTCCTCCCACTACTCCTCCATTTCACCAATTGCCCTGTTACTCATCCTCCTTACACAGGGGGTGCAAGCGGTCATCGCTCTATCGCGATGTCCGCTCCAGGCACTCCAGGACCACGGACAGCTACCTTGCCAAACACGCACTACTCCCATACATTCTAGTCTAGCTGAGCAATCATATCGAAGGGCGAACTAGTGAAACAGCTTCAGAGTCATTGGAATGGTTATATGACTTTTTTCGGGTTGAATGGTGGCCGTCTCGCTTCCCCCTATAGCGCCTGTGAGCGGAAAAACCAACTGTCGGCCGGTGGGCCGACGGCCTCAGTGTCAGGAAATATAACGAGTGTAACGAATTGCTTTAGGCTACTGCATTCAAATACACATACACGCCAGGCACCTGCTAGAAAAAGGTAGCGATTGAGTTTCTCAGACATTCGTCATGACAAAGCCAGCGAAAAAGAAGCAAAAACCGAGAAAACAGTAAGGAAATTGCCAATAGGCCTACTGCATAGTTTACCTTTAATGTTGTCATCAGTTACAGTTTTTTCTGATTGCTTACAGTTTTTTCTGAATGCTTAAACACATTTTTTGTAACTATGGCTTTTTTTGCAAAACTCTTCACACAAATGGCAAAACCACTCACTGAGTTCGCAAAACTAAAAGCACAAACACTGCTTTGCACTCAGTTTGCAATTTTGTAACACACACTTTGCACAACTGTAGGCACAATGGCTATTATTTACACTATTTTGCCAACTCTCTGGCACACTTTCTCATGTGAAAACTGTTTTAGATAATTAGTTCACTTTGCAATCAGCCTAAGCACTATAAATAAGCCACAGGTAATGTACAATGGGTACAATGGAGTGAGCAGGAAGAGTGAGAAGAGAAAGAAATAGCCCTTTTACAGACAAAAAAACAGTCTACATGTGGGGATATTGTCATGCCAGGCCTGGATACGTCATTCCAGAATATATTTTTCCCGGTGCCTTGGACTAGGACATTGCATGTGATGTAGACAGAATTTTGAGAGAGACGACCCGATGTAGACTGATTTGTTTTGTCTCAGTGAAATGCTATTTTGTGTTTTGACTTGGAAAAACACACTTGTGTTTGTTTTGATGTGTGTAAATAAACACTGTAAAACTGGAAGTTTGGATCCCTGTATGTTTACAGAACTATGACAAAAGTATGACCTCAAACTGACATAGTCTGACATAGTGACAAAAAATGTGCTTACAGTTTTTTCTGATTGCTTAAGCACATTTTTTGTAACTATGGCTTTTTTTGCAAAACTCTACACACAAATGGCAAAACCTCTCACCCAATCAGCAAAACATTGTAGTTCTCTTGCAAAAGCTAACACACCTTGCTTACAGTAACTCTTCACACCTTCGTAAAAATGGTGTTTTCGTATCTAACAGTAAACACAAGCCATCACAATAGTAAGCACACAATGTGCCATCAACACACTGATGGTATGAATAAAAAACACATCTGGCTTTTGCTTTCTCTGTGCACAAGGTAGACTATGTCAGTTTGAGGTCATACTTTTGTTATTGTTCTGTAAACATACAGGGATCCAAACTTCAAGTATTACTGTAGTGTTTATTTACACACATCAAAACAAACACAAGTGTGTTTTTCCAAGTCAAAACACAAAATAGCATTTCACTGAGACAAAACAAATCAGTCTACATCGGGTCGTCTCTCTCAAAATTCTGTCTACATCACATGCAATGTCCTAGTCCAAGGCACCGGGAAAAATATATTCTGGAATGATGTATCCAGGCCTGACATGACAATATCCCCACATGTAGACTGTTTTTATGTCTGTAAAAGGGCTATTTCTTTCTCTTCTCATTCTTCCTGCTCACTCCATTGTACCCATTGTACATTACCTGTGGCTTATTTATAGTGCTTAGGCTGATTGCAAAGTGAACTAATTATCTAAAACAGTTTTCACATGAGAAAGTGTGCCAGAGAGTTGGCAAAATAGTGGAAATAATTGCCATTGTGCCTACAGTTGTGCAAAGTGTGTGTTACAAAATTGCAAACTGAGTGCAAAGCAGTGTTTGTGCTTTTAGTTTTGCGAACTCAGTGAGTGGTTTTGCCATTTGTGTGTAGAGTTTTGCAAAAAAAGCCATAGTTACAAAAAATGTGTTTAAGCATTCAGAAAAAACTGTAAGCAATCAGAAAAAACTGTAAGCACATTTTTTGTAACTATGGCTTTTTTTGCAAAACTCTACACACAAATGGCAAAACCTCTCACCCAATCAGCAAAACATTGTAGTTCTCTTGCAAAAGCTAACACACCTTGCTTAACTCTTCACACCTTCGTAAAAATTGTGTTTTCGTATCTAACAGTAAACACAAGCCATCACAATAGTAAGCACACAATGTGCCAACAACACACTGATGGTATGAATAAAAAACACATCTGGCTTTTGCTTTCTCTGTGCACAAGGTAGACTATGTCAGTTTGAGGTCATACTTTTGTCATAGTTCTGTAAACATACAGGGATCGATCCAAACTTCAAGTATTAGTGTTTACTGTTTTTACACACAAGTGTGTTTTTCAAACACAAAATAGCATTTCAAAACACAAAATAGCATTTCACTGAGACAAAACAAATCAGTCTACATCGGGTCGTCTCTCTCAAAATTCTGTCTACATCACATGCAATGTCCTAGTCCAAGGCACTGGGAAAAATATATTGTGGAATGATGTATCCAGGCCTGACATGACAATATCCCCACATGTAGACTGTTTTTATGTCTGTAAAAGGGCTATTTCTTTCTCTTCTTACTCTTCCTGCTCACTCCATTGTACCCATTGTACATTACCTGTGGCTTATTTATAGTGCTTAGGCTGATTGCAAAGTGAACTAATTATCTAAAACAGTTTTCACATGAGAAAGTGTGCCAGAGGGTTGGCAAAATAGTGTAAATACAGTTTTTTCTGAATGCTTAAACACATTTTTTGTATCTATGGCTTTTTTTTGCAAAACTCTACAGACAAATGGCAAAACCACTCACTGAGTTCGCAAAACTAAAAGCACAAACATTGCTTTGCACTCAGTTTGCAATTTTGTAACACACACTTTGCACAACTGTAGGCACAATGGCTATTATTTACACTATTTTGCCAACTCTCTGGCACACTTTCTCATGTGAAAACTGTTTTAGATAATTAGTTCACTCTGCAATCAGCCTAAGCACTATAAATAATCCACAGGTAATGTACAATGGAGTGAGCGGGAAGAGTGAGAAGAGAAAGAAATAGCCCTTTTACAGACAAAAAAACAGTCTACATGTGGGGATATTGTCATGTCAGGCCTGGATACGGCATTCCAGAATATATTTTTCCCGGTGCCTTGGACTAGGACATTGCATGTGATGTAGACAGAATTTTGAGAGAGACGACCCGATGTAGACTGATTTGTTTTGTCTCAGTGAAATGCTATTTTGTGTTTTGACTTGGAAGAACACACTTGTGTTTGTTTTGATGTGTGTAAATAAACACTACTGTAATACTTGAAGTTTGGATCCCTGTATGTTTACAGAACTATGACAAAAGTATGACCTCAAACTGACATAGTCTACCTTGTGCACAGAGAAAGCAAAAGCCAGATGTGTTTTATATTCATACCATCAGTGTGTTGTTGGCACATTGTGTGCTTACTATTGTGATGGCTTGTGTTTACTGTTAGATACGAAAACACAATTTTTACGGAGGTGTGAAGAGTTAAGCAAGGTGTGTTAGCTTTTGCAAGAGAACTACAATGTTTTGCTGATTGGGTGAGAGGTTTTGCCATTTGTGTGTAGAGTTTTGCAAAAAAAGCCATAGTTACAAAAAATGTGCTTAAGCAATCATAAAAAACTGTAATAGCCATTGTGCCTACAGTTGTGCAAAGTGTATGTTACAAAATTGCAAACGGAGTGCAAAGCAGTGTTTGTGCTTTTAGTTTTGCGAACTCAGTGAGTGGTTTTGCCATTTGTGTGTAGAGTTTTGCAAAAAAAGCCATAGTTACAAAAAATGTGTTTAAGCATTCAGAAAAAACTGTAACTTAATTCAACTGCTCTTGTATGTAGGCGCTGCTGCCATTCAGTTCAGTTGTAGACGTTCGTAAATTGCGTTCGCAAATGTACGTACATCTGGCCCATAGTGTCTGTCCTTAATTATTCCTTTGTATATTATGGTCATCATGATATATGCTTGAACCATTATTATACCTCAATGCATCTTTAACTTCTCTATAAAAGCTAATACCCCTTATTCCACTGAAAGCTAAGTTGTCTCCTTTAAATCAAATCTCATTTATAAAGTATGTTTCTTACCATTCATAATGTTTTCTGTAGTGAGTCAGTGAGCAGACACAGAAATGTCTGAATGTTCCAAGTGGATGAACAGCTAGAGAGAAAACAATGAGGACAGTCAGCCTCTTTAATAAGTTACTTCTAGAGCCGGACACCAGATGTCCAAGACATGAACATGTTACTTTCACATTAAATAAAGTATCAAACATTGGCAAAATACATAGTAGAAGGTCAGATCCACTGACTGAATACTTCTTATCTGTAGTTGAAATTGAAAGTTTTCTTGTTTAATTATTTAGGCCCTACCCATCAGGATTCACATGACTTCAGTTACAATTATACTGTAAACCTCAAAAGTCAAACGGACACAAAGTGCTTGGCCAATACTGCCTAAACTGTGGGACATCTGCAGGTGTGCTAATCAATGCTACTTCACTATGTAATAAGTTTCACAATGAGAAGTGAACTATGTATTTTTGAGTTGGAAAAGTCAATGTCTTTAGTCAATTTCACGTCTTATTGATTATTTGGATTTACAGTATAGAAAATGTATCAAATGTATGACTATGAATTTAATGTAAAACCCTTACCTTAAAGTGGGGGTCGATATTTAGAACTATGGCAAGTTGTTATTCCCTAACTTTCTTGTGAAAGCCTAAATGGGTCATGTAGTGTTCACTACACAGTGTGTGATAAACGTACCTGATATAATAGGTGACATATTACTTTCAGTTTTACGGAGACCTGAGGGGAAGGACTGTAACTTCCTCCCACCTCCCCTGTGTGGTTTTATGATGCTGTGCTTGGCACATTAATTATGACCACAAATACAATAAAATGATGAAGGAATCATTTTAAAAGCCCATTTTCTACTTTGCTTCTGTGGTCTGACCTGAAGTGGAGACCTGTACTCCCTGCATAGTAATGAAGCAAGGTTTTGTGCCTGTTGTGAACGCAAACATGCGCAAACACTTGGTAAAAAACCAAGTATCCCAGACATGACTATCACTACAGGCTCATATCCAGTTTATAGCCATGCTAGATTATTTCAGGCAAGGCTCACTCCACCAAACGATGGACTAAAATGAGCATTTTCTGTGCTTAAATAACAATTTGATTTGAATCTGTAAGAATGTTAAAACCTAAGCCTTTACTAACTTATAAGCACTGTACTTTTTTTACAGTGTGCACCACATTTCAATGACAGATCCATTTACCTGTCCATCCATAAATCAGAAGTTGAAATATCTGACTGCCATAGTAAGCCTATTTAGCCATTTTCTAATTTCTCTCTCCCATACAAGTGTCAGACTCAATGTGTGTCACTAGTTGTTTCTGTAAAGCAACAGTGGTTTTATTAGGACCTCCCAATGTTTTATCATGAGTCTCCTCTTGTTGTTAGTTTAGTTTAACATAACTGTGTGGAGTTTATTTGTGTTTGAGTCTCTCTATTTTGAGATGTTTTGTGGTTACCCATTGTTGTGTTCTAAAACATACTGGACCATTTTCAATCATTTTTGTCCCTGCTAAAAATGTTCTGGTCAGAAAAGTTGTTTCATACTATAAACCTTCCCTTCCCTAAATTGACAGAAGTACAAAAAAGTGTCTTAATGTTGTCATCATACTTTAATGATGCCATTCCTTTATCTCAATGCTTCTGATTAGCTCCTAAAGTGTGTCATCACAGATTATTCAACACCAGGCACAATGAATATGTGAATGTTATTCAACACATATCCAGCTACAAATGTGTGATGGAAACTGCCTTATTAAATACTATAGTAAAGGCAACCAAACCAAACAGGATGCATCAGACTTGAAGCTCTATACATATCTGGATGTTATTGGACTGAAATTGCCTATAATATTACCAAGAAGCTTAGGCCAGCTATTGATGCCAGGAGTGAGGAGTCAGATGAATGAATTTACAGTTTATTATTAACATGATTAATAGTCAACTTAATTGATTTATTCATGTTATAGTAGGCAGCAGTCTGATTGTGTTGTTACTGCAATCTGAAGCACCTGCCACAGCTGTCTGTGTCCAGTCCTATTGTAAGCGCTGCCATGACCAGGGTTGGTGGAGGGAGAATGCCATCTTGGGATGCTATCATCAGGGATATGGGGTTGGCTGGAGGCAAATGTGATCACACAACAGAGTGTCTGCTTTCTCTCCTCCTTCCGCGGCTGCTGCTTCTCCTCTCCTCTATCCTCTTCCTCTGATCCTCTGTTCTAGCATTTTGTCTCTCCTTCACCACTGATCGCTCTTATTCATCTCAGGTTTGGGTTTATATAATTTTCAGTCTAATACATGCAGCTTCAAAGGTGCATTTGTTTGATACAATGGTGTCAAATTGGTATCCAAGTAGTTTATTCAATTGTTTTTATTTTTCTGTAACAATTTTTTCACCTTTTAACATTTAAAGACCAGACATGAATACAGTTAAATTTGCATATAATGTAAAACTCACAACCATCCTGAGGCTCACTCTGTGACACTGAAGGCAGGCTGAAGCAATCCACATGCTAAATGAATAGGATGGGCTGATCAGTTCCACTGTGATCAGGCTCTGGTGTGTCTGATGGCACCCAATGCATAGGGTTACTCATTCTACAATGATCATTCTCAGAGGGCTTCCTATGGGCTTCTAGCCAAGTGTGGTTTGTGTTAGCTTGTTAGCTTGTCCTCACCACCACTGTGTCCACTGCTGTACTGTGCAGGATTACTTTGATCTTTTCTACCTCTCCACATCTCCACACATCCTCATGGAGTCTCTACCTCCAGGACTAACCTCTTCTGCTCTCCCTCAACACTACTCTGCTCTCTAGATTCTCTTCTTTGCCCTAATGTGTCTTTTCTAGATCTGCACATAAGAGTCTCTAACTCCAGGACTAATCAGAGGAATCAGGTTGGCAGCTCTGACATTCTCAAAGACGCAGAGGTGTGATTTAGTGTTGACATTATAAAAGTGAGTTTGCTACTGTCCAGCTAAATGTTGCCAAGTGTTTTGCTCAGTGGCACTTACATTTAAATACAGTGACATACGATTCTTGAGATAAGGGACAAAACATGTCCCCCATCAAAATGTTGCAATTTTCCTTAAAAACAAAAAATTATTTCATTTAAAAAGGCTTTAAAAGTTGGATATGAAAGAGTTGTGTATGTTTAGACTTTTAGTTTTGTCTATGTTTATATTATTTCATAGTAATTTCATTAAATACTGACACTGTACAATGAAAGCCCATGCAAATGAACTTGTCCTCTGTAGAGGTCACAGTATCAAACTGCAAAAATAAAGTGTTTTAAAATGCCCAAACTACACAAATATGAATAAGAGGTTAATTGGATGGCTTAATAAAATATCACAAAATACTTAAAATGAACATTGCCTTATTTTATACATTAACAACAGCCTTTCAAAATCTGTCCTCAATTCATGTCAACTCCATCAGATAGTTTTCAAATTCGAAATAAATCAGGCATATTTTGGTCAGCTTTAACCCTGAGGACCCCCTTTGACTTCTTTCTGTTGATGGATGCAGCAGTCCAACACATGGTCTCGTACAGTAAGTGTTTTTAAAAAAATAAATATTCACCAAACAAGTTGAAATCCTTGTGGTCACAGCTTTTATGTGTCAACACTGTCTTCAAAGTAGGGATAAATTCAATCAAGAAGTTTGAAATAAAAGCTGGTATTTTGGTTTAGTTTAGTGGCAGCTGGCAACTGAGGAAAGTCAAAATGGCTACCATTTACTACACATGATTAAGTTAAAAAAACATGTTGTTTTGTCAACTCCGTCAGACGTCAACTCTGTCAGATATTTTGTCTGACGGTGTTGACATGTAAGCTGATGGAGTGGAAAAGTGCTCCCAAATACTCATTAAGTAATGTATAACAACTACATAACATTATAATATGATCTAAGTATGCATGCTGATTGACTTAAAACATCTTAATATGACCAAATGCCAAATAATAACTTTCATTAACTCTTGGCAGACATGGCTAGACAAAAATTGTCAGTGGAGGAGCAAAGAAAAAGAAACAGTACCATGAGAAAAGGGAGATAAAGAATTAACAGTGACCCAGAAAGCAGAAGGGAACAGTTAGAAAATTTCAATATCAATTTAATTTCACTTATAGCGCGCCAAAACATTACACATGTCTCATGGCACTTTACAGAGTGTTAAACATTCAGAGAGACCCCATGAGTAACAGGGGCGAGGAAAAACTCCCTAGAATTGGATACATATAGGAAGAAACCTCAAGCAGATCCATGACTCAAGGGCCAGACCCATCTGCCTATAGGGTCAGTCACAGGGCAGTAAGGTCTGTATACATGATAATGAATAGGTTAGTTACTGTAGGTGTAGAGAATAGAACATGGTGTTTAAAGCCACCTGAGGTATAACCAGTCACAGAAAGTATCAGAAAGTTCAAATAGTCTAGTGTAGGGGATGTATTGTCCATAGGGATTAGGAATTGTCATAGGGCGGTAGTGGGTTGCTAGGCTGCGCGGGCAATGGTAGGGCAGTCAAAATGGTTTACCTCAGGAGTGAGGTATGGGAAGAGGAGAAAAGGAGAGACAGAGATGGAAGGACAGGGTCCAAAACAAAAAAGTAAAACAAGTAGGAGAATTAGGACCCAGAGCAAAAAGGCACGGCAGAAGGTATTGGAGGAAAGCAAAGAAAAGGTCCAGAGCTATTCAGAATAGATGGCTAAATTAAATAGACACCCCAACACTCACAACACAACACCCACTGGTTAGCACTCTGGACTTGTAACCGGAGGGTTGCCGGTTCGAGCCCCGACCAGTGGGCCACGGCTGAAGTGCTCTTGAGCAAGGCACCTAACCCCTCACTGCTCCCCGAGCGCCGCTGTTGTAGCAGGCAGCTCACTGCGCCGGGATTAGTGTGTGCTTCACCTCACTGTGTGCTGTGTGTGTTTCACTAATTCACGGATTGGGTTAAATGCAGAGACCAAATTTCCCTCACGGGATCAAAAGAGTATATATACTTATACTTACTTAACAGAAAGTCCTCTGGACCAGACTGTTGAGGAGCCTACTTCAACTTGACATACTGTAACTATCAATAGTATTGAGACAGGGGATTGGCTGGCAGTGGTGTATGATGATCACTGGTGGTTAGGAAACTCCTTTGATGTAGGTGTAGCGCCCCAATGCCGCAGTAATGAGCATGTCTCATTAATAAGCAGAGCCGGACAGTCACGGAGTACATTTACTTGAGTACAATTCTGAGGGATCTGTACTTTACTCGAGTATCATTTTTGGGGAGTACTCATGACTTTACTCAAGTACATTTGAGAGGCAAATATTGTACTCTTTACTCCACTACATTTCTATCCATAACCGTGAGTACCCGTTACTACTTCTAAAAAAAAAAAAAAAAAAGAAAAATCTCGGAAACCCTCAATTTGTTGTTTCCCTCTCAAACGTGATTGGATTGTGCAGGCGCCACTGATTGGCCTATCAGCAATCACCTTCAGTTTTCCGCTAAAGTCAACTCCATGGTCAGATTTAGATAAGAGACGAAACCATGGACGAAACAATGGATGAAGACGCAGCAGGTCCATCCCGGGAATGTGCCAACCTGTGGCCCCACCTCACCAGACTATTTTAATTTTCTGAACAAGTTAATGATAGTTTTCGCTTCAAGTGTTTCAATTACAAAATAGTATTTTGTATTTGAAATACGTATTTTAAATACATGTATTAGAAATACTGCCCATCCCTGGCAACATGGCAAAAAGATGAAAATGACTTGATTTTACTTTCAATTCCTTTTACATTCTCCAAGGTATTAACATTAACATTTTTCATAACTCCATGTAGGACGATTCTGTACATAAATGTAAGCACTGTGGCAGTAGTAATGCAATATTTAGAAAATGTACTCTTGTACTCTTGATACTCAAGTACTTTTAAAAACAAGTACTTCACTTTTACTTAAGTAGACATCTGACTGTTGTACTTTTACTTGTACTTGAGTAAAATTTAGCAAAGGGTATCTGTACTTTTACTCAAGTAATGAAGCTGTGTACTCTGTCCGCCTCTGTTAATAAGTTCTATAACTCACTCGTTGGGACGCCCCGAGTTCTTTTAACTTATAAGTAGTAATTGTATTTTTTAAGGTTTTGAAATATAAGCTTCTATGAACTTGTAATCACTCTTTTTTAAGTATCTAAGATCTAATGAAAAACATCAACACTTCAAAAAGTATTGTAAAAAATATAAATCTTTTACTTGGCTAAAATATAAATGAAATTACATGTAGGTATCAAATCTTAAAGCATTTACCACCCTTCAGTTCAAAGGAAAATATCCCAAATGGAATCTTTTTACCAAACTCAAATATTATTTAAATGATACATCACCTTTAGGCACCTAGTGCTCTCACAGTTAAATCAATATATCCAGTATGAAACACAGTGGCAAACATTCAAATAGCATAAGCAACCCTTGAAATACACACACAATGCATTAACAGTTTCTCATGTGAAAACATAAATGTACCCTATGCCGGCTTATCAAACTAAAATGTCACCCTCGTTGCAGGCCTGTAAGTTGGTTTGCAAAGTTCCAGTGCACAGAGTTGTTCCACCAACTCAGTTTGCAAAGTCCCAGTGCACAATGTTAACTACTGATACGACTAAGAGTACGTTGAGCTAAGATGGCGACCATGCATGAATTAGCCACTTGACTGAAACTAACGTGACTTCAAAGTCTATCAAACTGAGAAAATACACCGTCACTGATACTTTAGTTATCTGTCCGACAACTCTAGTCAGATAAACTCCACTCCAATGTCCTAGAGATAGAGCTATAACCATGTAAACTTATACTTTCTGCAGCGAGCTCAGAAAAGCCATCCGCTTGCTTTCATCTTCTCTCCTTCCTCCTTTTTCCACTCTCTTCTTTCCGTGGCAACAGGTTCCGGTGCAAAGGTCAACTTAAACTTCATAACCAATAAACTTACAGAAAGTAAAATATTCAAATACAATAAATGAAAATCAAATACATTTCAGCATAGTACATTCCAAAACATTTGTAGTTATTTATTAATATTTTTAATGTAAAGGTAATTAAAAAAAATATAGCACAGGGCTACATAAGTATAGAACACCAAGATGTGAAAGTTGAGTTTTTGCATCCTTGTGGTCCTACTGGCAATTTTCACCCTAAATATAGGAGGAGGGTAGCCTAGAACAGTGTTTTTCAACCTTTTTTGTGCCACGGCACACTTTTGACACTTAAAATGTCCCACGGCACACTAACATCCCGTGTGAAGAAAAAATAAACATACCATAGCCTAAAATTTCAAATAATACACAGATGGCCTTATTATGGATTCTATGCAAGACCTGCTCAATAAAACAAGCGCCCTCTGTCATTTGTAGGTGACTATATCTAATTTAATTGTTGTTTTGAACTGGATATGTGATGATTCTGTGAATTCTGGATATGGGGCCCCCGTTGTACAATGCCTGCATACCACAAATAGTGCAATCATACAATCAATGAGAGCATGTGGTTATAAATTCTTTGATGCAACAGTTGGTTTGGTCTGAGCTTTGGTGGGGACACTACCCACTAATTCCCCCGAAAAAAAAAAAAGGAAAAGCCACTCAACTCTTTCACCAGCCACTATAGATATATAAAATGATTAAAATGTGCTACTGTCCAACTACCCATGATTAAAATGTGCTACTGTCCAACTTGATCTATACTGTGTAGCACATAATCTGATTTTAATATGTATACATATGTAGGCTATATTTAACATTTATTTTCTATTTGGTCTGTTATGAAATCATGCATTGTCCCATTTAAGCACAGCTCAGTTTTAAGAAACTTAAATACATGCATGCTTAGCATTTTGTGAGAAGAATCATTAAGGCTACATTGACAACTCTTAACCATAAGCTGCCTGTATTCTAATAGGCCTATTTACAGATATCTAGGCGATGTAAGCACAGCTCAGTTTTAAGAAATGCTTAAAGCCGAAAGACCATGTTGAATTTTTCTACAATTTATTTCAAAACCGGATTACTCTGGAACAGCTAACTATACACGGGAATGCTTTACACCTTTGTGTTCGGTAAGGTCTGCTGTTTATTCTGATATATGGGTTGTCGTGTGTTGCGTGAAGAGTGTGTAGGCCTACGATATTCCACCGAGACGAATGGATGTGGAGATGGGCACAGAGAATAATTATTAAATCTCTTGAAGTTAATTTTTCTCGCGAACTGTTTATCACAGCAGTGGCTATAGCACCGTTTAAAAGCTGAGAAAAGGCTCTTTCATGTGACACATGTGTGATGAGTAGCCTAGTCGAGGAGTTCAACAGAGAAGAATGGATGAATTTGGACGCACTTCATATGCCTTGTAGTGAAGTGAAGCTGAAGCGCTGTGGCTCACTGGTAGTTATTATAGGTAACTTCAAATCAGCGCGATTTACCCTTATAGGCTACTGCACATTACACGATCTGTACGAGATGATCCGCAGCAAAGTGAGAAAGTATTTAACTCTTTGTAGCGCATGTGAGCGCTTTCCCCCCCACTTCAACCTGAATATTGGTGGGGACATTTCAGTCGTAATCTGACATTGGTGTGGACACGTCCTTCGGTCCCCACGCAAATCTACGCCCCTGAGTGAGTGACATTTGGGTAATTTTCTGCGGCACACCTGATGATCTCTCACGGCACACTAGTGTGCCGCGGCACAGTGGTTGAAAAACACTGGCCTAGAAATCTAGACGTACCCTAGCAGCAGCAAATGTTATTTGCAGCCAGGGTAGTCTAGCAACTCTCTGTTGGCTTGTGAGCTGGAAAAATCAAACTTCAATCAGGCCAATCATATCGTGTATAGAGTCGGTGGGCAGGCTTAACATAATGACGACAGAGTTGCAACGGTTCCGCGTGAATTCCCTGCGACTTGAAAACAAAGAAGATGGATGCTGCTGCTTGCAAACAGCGGTCTTTGAATCGCGACTGGAGTTAAGCTTTTTTTTTAAGTTGGCAAAAGTTTGATCAACTAGCCAACTAGCTCCGCTGGTGGAAAAGCGTATGGGACATATGAGATATGGCAGTGTTGGGAAGGATACTTTCAAAAAGTATTCCGTTACAGAATACATACTGTAATTCATGCCCAAAAATGTATTTTGTAACTTATTCTGTTATGTTACTCAATCTGAGTAACGTATTCTGAATACTTGGATTACTTCCGCATTGAATTGCATTTTATAAGTGTAGGAATGTGGCCATCAAATCCTGCTTACTAAATAGGTCTATTCTGGTGTGTTCTTCTGTTCCAAATGGCTGAATGTGTTAGGCCCACATAGGAGAATGTAAAGTCAACTAAGCTACCTGATAGGCTACAACTATAAAATAGCTAGGTAACCATTAAAACTACAGCAGGCGACTAGGCTAGGAGGAGGGATGTCTGTTTCTGTCCTGTTCTGTTCTGATATTGAAACTGACAGGGACAGCTTGCCCCCTCCAAGCAAGCCAGACCAGGGAGCTCTATGCCATAGTTATGAACTTCATAGAGTGTAGGCATGTTCAAAACCTCTTGTCCAATGCCCAAGTCCCGCAGGTTAGACAAACTAGTATATATATAAATAACTAATACTTGGCTCTACACCGAAGTTTAATACCCTTTTCCTTGATACTCTCTCCCTTTGTCATGTCAAAACTAGGTAAATATAATTTATTAGTTTGATTCTCGATTAGTTTGTCAACACCGTCAATTGTGTGTCAACACCGTCAGTTGTGTGTCAACACCGTAAGATGGAAGTTTTTCATTTTTATAAAAAAATGTATGTTTCTTTTGTTCAATTGAGTGTGTTCATACAGTGCATTTAAAACATCAACTTATCTACATGCATCAGTGTCTTGTGTGCACAAAACCACTTATTGTATATATTAAAAATGATAAAATAGTAAACTAAATTAAGGTAATTTAAAATGTCTCATTCCAAAACAATGTAAAATTATATTAAAAGTGTATACAATGCAATGTATCACTAAACCTTACTAAGGCACACCATTTCTACACACTTAAAGACTTTACAATGTTGTTGAATTGATCAAACACACAAAAAAAAACATATTTTCATGTGTCAGACGGAGTTGACAAATGACAAGTTACTAAGTCAGTAAATGTCAATTTTTATAAAAACTGGTTAAATAAAAACCTGTTCCTTTTCAGGCATGATAGATGAGACCTATGTTTATGAAGATATCCAATTCAAATTAATGTAGTATTGATTTTTTGTTTGTCACTTTTCAAAAGTACTTTTGTCCCTTATCTCAAGAATCAGTGCTGTACAAAATTACATTTCTGTACCAAATGGAAAGTTCTCATAACACATCACTAATGACAAGTATTGTTTATATAATGTTTAAGAGTTTGTATTATAAACTGTTGAAATAAAGTAGAAAATGGGAATATGAGGCAAGTTGTCCTTTGACTCATTTCGTAAAACTCAATTAGGAAATGTGCATCACTACAATAACAATAACCATCATAACCTGTTCATCTGTAGTTCTTTTAGGTGCTCGGGCCCGCCATTGCCTCTTGTGGCTATATTTATTATTCATTTATCTGAGGTGGCGGAACTGCGTTCCCCCCCCCCCCCCACACACACACACTTTAACCCCTGGTTTTCTGTAATGCTATTTTCCTCTTCTCCACCATCTCAACTGTATTTTGCTTTGTCTTCTTTGCCCTTTAGCCCTCTACATCTGCACGTATCTTCATGACCAAAGACTCTCTCACTCCAGGACTAATCAGAGGAATCAGGCTGTTGGGAGGTCTCTCATTCTTAGAGGTGCACTGTGATTTAAGGTTGACATTGGCAGCTCTCACATTCTCAAAGGTGCACAAGTGTAATTTAGTGTCCACATTGTAAAAGGACAGAGTGTGTTTGTCACAGTCCAGAAACACTCCCAGCCTTCTAAACATTGTTGCCACCTGCACTGGAGTTGGAGGGTCCGTGTGGGCTAAGAGTCCAGTTCCTTTCTCATACTGAAGAACCCAGAAGCCGTTCTTTGGGGTTAAAGGGACTCTGTGTGTTCGCTCTGCTGTGTCACTGCACACCCCCACATACCACGACTGCTTCTGTTTTGAGTCAATCTTAGCTTCAATATTTGTTCCTTCTTCCCAAATCTTCACCCCCCAACAGTGCTTTCCTGATCTGAATCTCTCCTTACACAGAACATGGGGAAACTTGTTCCCATGGCCCTGGGCTTTCAGAGGATCAGGACACATCACTTCTGTGTTTCTTCTTAAATCTCTCACCTCCAGAAAAGGAGGGACAGTGCTATTGTCCAGACTGATGTTCTTAACTGAAACAATTAACACAGTGAAAATAATATACACATACTGTATTCTCAATATATTTAAACTCAAATGGTCATACAGAGGAATTTACCTGCATGTGATTTCAATAAGTCCCATTCTGAAATGCAAAACCAACATTTACTTTTTGAATTTCAATTCATGTATTAACTAAACAGTTAAATAGTCAGATGATACCTGGTGTCAGAAGGATGGAATCATTCGTGTTTGTGTCCTTCTCTGCCCATTCTGGGTAGGAAAGAGATATTTGTAAAGATGTAATGTAATGTAATGCCGTAAACATTTGAAATAAACTTGGTGGGTATTTACCTGTCACTGCTGTGTTTGTTTCTTTGTCTGCAGTTTTCAGCTTCCCTTCCATTTTATCTTTTAAAATCAGAAGAGTGATGTTGCAGTGACAACTCAGTAATGTTTTGTTGAAGCAGACAAGTTATATCCATTGCACAATCGTTTAAGATTAAATACCTTTAAGTGGTAAAGACTCTTCTGCAAGGAAAATATCAAATTATTGGATAAACAGTTGGATTGTGACATGCACATAACTGCACATTCCAAATGTTGAGTAATAACAGCAACAAATACACAAACAAGAACAGAACAACATCAACAGTACCTGCAGCAGCACATGTGGGCCTCTCTCCATCTTCTCTCAAAACAGATGGAGAAACAAACACATTTATTTAGAATATATCGTAAGGGTTTCCTTGCCCCCAACCTGCCTTGTTTCACGTTTGCAGTGCTGTGTGTATTATTTGCTCATTGAGATTTATGTGTGAGAGACTGATGTGATTTAGGCATTATTTATGCCATGATTATTTACAGTGTTGGGAACGTTACTTTAAAAAAGTAATTAGTTATAGTTACTCACTACTTGTAGTTAGTAACTGAATTACTCTATGATAAGAGTAACTCGTTACTAGGGAAAGTAACTATTTGCGTTACTGTTATAAAAAAGTTGCTATATGTCAAAGAATTTGGATTTTTTGAGCAGTTTTGAAAAGCCAGTTGAAATTAGTAGAACAGACAGGTGTTTGTAGGCTACATAACTTTCTATATTATTAGATAGAGATAGATAGATACTTTATTGATCCCCAAGGGGAAATTGTACATCGACAGACCTACGGTTGACTTCAGCCTGTGTCATAGGTTTTTGTTGTGAGGCAGAAATATCTAGCTTTTGCTGCTTGGAGGACATTGCTCCGAGTCCTTCTTTGCTAGTGGATGGCGAGCTATCATCTCTGGTGGAGGGGGGCTATCGGTGTTTTTGGCGTGTGTGAGATGCCTCATTAAATTAGAGTTGCTTACAACGGATGTCGACAAAGTCTTCGCTCCTGGACATAATGTACACATTACATGCACGTTCTTGCCTTTGACCACAATGAATTTGAAGTAGTGCTTATATCTCCACCTTGAAAATGCCAACTTTTCATCGGATTGCTCCTGACCTCTGCTGTTTCATCGAATCTCTACTTTAGCTGTTGCGTGTGTGTGGCGCGTGTGCTGGCAAGTGTGTAAAAACACTGGCTCTGATTGGCTATCATGAAACATGACTCTGCCTTAGCCAATCCTAATCGCTTACGTCGTTATTAACCCACCTCCTCACTAGCTGTGAGCCAGGGGTGCGTTCGGATTACACAGTTTATTCAATCAATGCAAAGTAAGTAACGCACCGCATTTAACGTCCAGTAACGTTAACGGCGTTGTAACGTTGTAAAAAGTAATTAATTAGATTACTCCGTTATTGACAAATTAACGCCGTTAGTAACGCCGTTATACTTAAACGCCGTTACTCCCAACACTGATTATTTATGAGCGTGATTCTTGTGGTGTTGCTTTACTTTTTAAACGTTGTATGCATGATTGGGGGTGCTTGAACCGGTTTGAGTTTGTGGTAGTACAAGCCATATGTTTCTATATGAATTGTGAATATAATTTAAAAAAATATATTGTAACACTTTACTTGACAGTATCGACACGGTCATGACCAGGGCTTTGAACCAGATTTTTTTCCCAATTGGTTCGTTCCGAACAGAAACAGTATTTTAACATTTCCGGTTTTCGGTTCTACCCTAAAATGGACGTTCCTGAACCGGTTAGAACAAAACAATAAAGTTCCCGAACCGGTTAATAACGTTCCATGTCAGCTGCGGGACATACAAATAGGTAGGCTGATCATTAGGACTTTAAAATGATATTGCTAGTCTACATATCTCTCTATCTCGTCATCAAACATTAAAAAGCACTATAGGCTACATTATGTAAGAGGCATGACTGTAATTCTGATATGCCTACATTTTATTCATATGAATTAAGCAAATGTCTGCCAAGTTGTTTATTGCCAAACAATTGAACACATATCCATTATACTTCTTACATAGCTCAATTGGTGCAAATGACACAGGGCAGGCTACATAGCTGTCATTGAGAACTTCAATTGACCAAACCTGGTCAGGGCTCAATCAGTGCATTTGATTCTCTTATGTCATCAAACAATACAAAACCACAAAGCATTACAGAAGCACCCATCCAAAAGCCTATGCAACTCGCATAGCTAAATCTGTGCAAATAACTGAAATATGATAGGCTCCATAGCTGCTATTGTGAACATCAATTGGCCAAACCTGGCCAGGGCCCAATCAGTGAATTTTTGTCTATCTTATGTCATCAGACAATACAAAACCACAATGGTGTGTGCATAGCTGCCATTGTGAATATTACACTTATAAACAAATGGCCAAAACCTTGTCAGGGCCCAGAGGGAAATGACAAAAGATTCTGCCTGTAGCCTACAGCTGGCGGAAAGCTTCTCCATTACATTTCTCCCGATGAGTGAACGACCGGAAGCCAACCTCACCAAGTCACAGGCTATTGCACAGAAATCTTGTCAAAGAACGAAAAAAAATAACGGTATTAACCGGTTACCATTATTTTAGATAAACGGTTCTGTTCCGGAACATAAAAAAATGTAAAGTTTCTGGTTTTGTTTCTAGCAAAACATCAAAAGTTTCTGGTTTTCGTTTTCGTTCCGTGAACCGGTTCAAAGCCTTGGTCATGACACATGAAACCTAACCCTAACCCTAATCCTAACCTCTAACCCTAATCCTAACCCCAACCCTAACTCTAAACCTAACCCTAACCCTAAACCTAACCCTAACTTGTTATGACAAAAACTGAATGTCACTTAATAACAGAAGTGTTATATCATAAACGTTTATGACTTGTTTATAACACGTTAATGACAGTGTCATGTCACTCTTATGTCTACACTGTCAAGTAAAGTGTAACCGAATATAATCGCTTAGATACCTGTGTTACACACTATTAAACACTGAAATTGCTTAAGTGTACCTGGTGGTGTTGAAGTCACAGGATACTGGATTAAACCTGAAGGATTGAAGATATAATTAAGCAAAAGGGGACACTGGGGCATATATTTTTCACCTTCCCATAGATATGTGTGTCATTACACAGTATAATCACAACATAAAATAAGATCAATGCTTTACCTTTTCTGTACAGGATAAACATCCCAATCAGTAGTGTCAACAAGAGCAGCAGAGTGATAACGAAGGCAACAGTCCAACCACCTGACACAACAATAAGAACACTATTTATGGATACCATGTTGAACACATTTAATATGGTGTCATTCACTGATTCTAAATCCTTCAGCCAGCATCAAACTTTTCAGAAGTTAAGTGTTTAAAATTGGCCACGCTGCTAGCACGACTCTTACGGCTCCCACACACAGCTGCGATGCAGTGCTGGAGACGCATCCAGTCCACTTTACATGGGCTTATGTCATCCGTTGCCGAACTGAATTATGGGTCCGTTGCGTCGAAAAGTTCCACTTTTGCTGTACCGACGGACAACAACAGAAAGCACCAGCCAATCAAATTACGGTTATACTTCAAGTCATTTACATAGCTACCGTCGGGAACACCCACTGGCATGCGTTGATGGAACGCAACTGTGTGTGGGACGGTGCTGATCCAGTAGTACTACACCACATATGTGTGGTGTCCTGCTGCCTCCCCTCGTTCAGTCACGTTTAGTTTAAAATGTCAGTTTGCAGCTCATAGTCAGTTCATTTTAACTTGTCTTAAGTGTTATTCACAAATGGACCACCAAGTTAGGCATGCACTTAACAGTATACAACACATTAATAGCCTATACAAACTATGCAAGCCATTTCGAAATGTTGTTTTATTCAAACTACTCAATGCAATCTCAAATCCTCACCAAAAACAACAACAGTCAATATATTTCTCCAAATACTTTCTTTGTTTTATGGACTACTAGGTGGTCATGGAAGAGATCGTTAAAGGGGTGATAGAATGATGATATAGGGTATTTTGTGCTGGTCCTTAAGGTCTCTGAATAGGGTGTGTAACATTGGTTGGGCTGAAAATGGCATATGTGCTGTTCTATGCGCCCTAATGCAAGCCTGGTTAAAAGCCTTAGAATGAAACGAGAGGTTTTCTTCCTTTTATGGTATGCTCATGAATATTTAAATAACCTGCGTGCTGATTGGCTGGTTTACAACGAGCGAAGCTCTGGAGCAAAGACAAACATGGCCGACAGCACTCACTGAAACAGCCAAGGTGGAAATACTATGGAGACATAGGTGTTGAACAGCATATTTGAGCCTGAATCAGAGGAAGAATCTGAAATAGAGGAGCAACCAGTCGCCCATAGATTGGAAATGACTACTTCAGAGTGGTAAGTTTTGTCATTTACTTGAGTTTGCCACACGTAGCCCAGTTAGCTAGCTGTAATACTCGCAGTGTCGTAGACTAATGCTGCTTTCGAGATGTCATGTAAATCCGCCGCCCGAGTTGCTCTGACAAGCTAAACATTGTATTAGGTTCGTTTTTAGCATTGTAAGCAACAGAAGTTATTAATTTGCACACAAACAAATGTTTTACAACTTGTACTCTTGTGCAATTTTTGTCAAAATGTCCAGTTAGAAGCTAGCTGAAAAGTTCGTAGCCAGTCGTGGGCAGTTCAGGCTATGCTGTAGTGAAAGGAGTGCTGCTTGCAAGGAAAGTACTCGTTTTAGTCAGTAAGTATATTCTCCTGCTGAATAGGTCATCTGATTAGGAGTTACATACATTATTGTAGTGGTAATATATGATCTTACAACAGGACGTCCAGTTAGCTGGGCAGGAGCTCTGTGCAGTTCGTAGGCTATAACGTTATGGCTGAAGTGAAAGGAGTAGCCTACTGCTTGCGTCAATGAAAATATTACGTTTGTGTCAGTAGGTCTAATGTACTCGTGTAACTACTATCCTGCTGATTAAGTCATCTGATTATCAAGATTTTTACCTTCTTTCCATGTAGTAATGTATGATCTTACAACAGGACGTCCAGTTAGCTGGGCAGGAGCTCTGTGCAGTTTGTAGCCTATGGCTGAAGTGAAACGAGGTCAACGAAAATATTACTAGGCCAATTTGCGTCAATTCAAAAACACTTTTATTTTTATCATTTTATTTACATAGTACAATGGAGTAGAGTAGAATAATCCTATAAACATCACTGTTTAAAATACAGTAGGTACAGTCAGTAGGTCTAATGTAATCTTGTAACTATCCTGCTGACATGATTGAGATTATTACCTTCTTTCCATGTAGCCTAATATGTGATCTTACAACTCTGGTAACTAAAACTGGAGACATTTGCTACTTTGTGCTACCTGCTCATTCAAAATTACGAAATAACAGCAGGGAAATTATGTTTGTTTTTACAGGTTATTAAAAGAATGACCCAGGTTCCTGAGGAGCTGACCTGAATGACCATCATGGCCTCGATCCGTTGTGTCTCTATATTCTTTGCAAAATGCAATGAATATTTACAGAGCCGTTTGAGAATCAGAGGAATGGAAAGGTGAGGACAATCTGATACAAGTGTTAGCAGTTACAGTATATAAATAAAATATTTTTAACCAATACACATTCATTATCGGTTCAGCATATTGCAAAAACACAGTTTGATCAACACCACAAAATGATACACTTTTATTTTTTTTTCAACAATCGTCCAGTGATACTATGATGTAAAATATTATAAAATAAATAGTAAAAAAAAAAATTTGCTTTTCCACCCTGTGCTCATTGCAGGCAATGAAGTGACTTGGCCTACAGGTCTTTTGTGAGCAGGAGCTGGGGTTTCCTTAGAAGAAGCGTCCATGTCATGATCCCCCTCGTGTGTGGTGCTACGCGTATGGAGGGAGCTTCCGGATACTTCAGGGCAGTACGTTGGATTCAGACCCCTTTTCGACTGAACCGTGACACATGTTCAGCAACAGCATCCTCCATGGAAGGTCTGTCAAGCTGAGCACACAAGTCCTGGGGCACAGGAATCCGCTGGACGGCATCCCAATAAGGAAGAGGGTCTTTGATGATCTCGAAGAGGACAAGAAAGAGGACTTATATTGGATACTGTAATACAGTGCATTGTAGGCTGTATACTGTACAATAAACAAATTGTATGGCCCTGAACATTGTGCTTTGTTTACAGTACTGATGATGATTTCGACACCAGTAGCATCAGGTCTAAGACAGCCTGTTGTGTGTGAATTGATAAGTTCTTTTTAGTGCCTATACTGTTGCACATTTTGATTTGTTGTTTGTAATAAAAAATATATATTTTATTAAACTTACAAATTGTTTGGCAAGTCTGTACATAGTTTCTCCTTGGCTGTCTTCCGTTGTGGGGCATTCTCATTGAAGTGCATGGCTGCAAGATAAAACCTAAACCAAACAACAGAAATGTTGTAACACAAGTGAAAGTCACTTTTGCATGCACACACCAAGCTGTTAACTCACAGCAAAAGCATTTGCTTCTAAGCCCCGCAAGATGCCACACTTGGTGCATCTGTTTGGCATTCTGCGTTTGTCATGTTGCCGTTCTTGTAATGTTATAAAATAAGAACGTGCAAATAAATCCATTGTATCTAGACAACACGGTTTTCAACATATCGACTAGATATCATTTGAATTGATAACGTGAAGTTGTTTCCACTTCTGACGTCAAAAACGTATGTGTTATATGGGTATGGGTTATATTACAGCTAGCAAGCAAACTATCGTGTTACTCAGCTTCAATTAGCTATCTTGCTGAGAACATAACCTGTCAGAGATCTCGACATACATGCATAGTAAAATGTAGGTTAACATAGGTTTTATCCGAATGACACACATGAAAATTAAATAGCCTTGCCAATGAACTAAATCACACATTCTACTTGCTAGATACACGTTAGCATGGCTAATAACTGCTTAGCGACAAAATAATACTTACAGCATGCGGTTGTGATTACGGTCGGAACAGCCCCTCGTTTCAGTAACAGCAGCTTAACAAATCCTGCTTAACTGTCCAAGGTTTTGAAAACTGACTTCGGTGAAATGTGTTGCAAATTAATAACGGTGTGTCGAACTTTGCAGGGATCTTCTGGTAGAAAAACATTATCCATGCCCCTCGAACTTTTGAATCCTTGGGAAGACTATGGAAAGTCTCAGCTTTCTTTGTAGCCTAAGTTTCAGCCTGGAACACTGCATTTACGACCGTGGCTCATTTTCGATGTCCTTAAAGATGTCTGCTTTATAATTCCTGTGGAAGTAAACGAGCAGGCAGCTAAACTAGTGTTTGTCTCATCTTCGCTCTCCATTCACGTTCCTGGGCTCAGAGCACCAGTTGGTTGGTCTGTATGTAAATTTTGAGGCGTGACAAATGTACAGGCCAGAGCCAAATAAGGTACCACCTGCGAGTTTGCGTAAACTCGCAGCTTCGTTTGGATTCGCCCGTTTTATGGCGGGAGTTTCGAATTGTGAGATTTGCATAGGAAGGAGGTGTCGGTGGGGTTTTGAAGTTCTCTAGTCCATTTCACCCACTGAACTATCGCTATTCATCTATGACAAAGTAAACTCGGTTTTGCATTCTATGACCCCTTTAAGTGACTTTAACGCGCCCACAAAGCATTCCGGGAAGGCGGCGCTGCATTTGAAAAAATGTTGCGCGACAAAAAGCTGACCGATGCAAATTAATCCATTGAACGCGACGCGACTATCCAATGAAAGCACAAAGGTTGTAGGTCCTTTGTTCTACCACAACGGTGCCTGTGAAACTTTGGTTCCGCTTACAAGGCACATTAATGTTTTAAAGGGGTCATAGAATGCAAAACCGAGTTTACTTTGTCATAGATGAATAGCGATAGTTCAGTGGGTGAAATGGACATACAGAGAACTTCAAAACCCCACCGACACCTCCTTCCTATGCAAATCTCACAATTCGAAACTCCCGCCATAAAACGGGCGAATCCAAACGAAGCTGCGAGTTTACGCAAACTCGCAGGTGGTACCTTATTTGGCTCTGGCCTGTACATTTGTCACGCCTCAAAATTTACATACAGACCAACCAACTGGTGCTCTGAGCCCAGGAACGTGAATGGAGAGCGAAGATGAGACAAACACTAGTTTAGCTGCCTGCTCGTTTACTTCCACAGGAATTATAAAGCAGACATCTTTAAGGACATCGAAAATGAGCCACGGTCGTAAATGCAGTGTTCCAGGCTGAAACTTAGGCTACAAAGAAAGCTGAGACTTTCCATAGTCTTCCCAAGGATTCAAAAGTTCGAGGGGCATGGATAATGTTTTTCTACCAGAAGATCCCTGCAAAGTTCGACACACCGTTATTAATTTGCAACACATTTCACCGAAGTCAGTTTTCAAAACCTTGGACAGTTAAGCAGGATTTGTTAAGCTGCTGTTACTGAAACGAGGGGCTGTTCCGACCGTAATCACAACCGCATGCTGTAAGTATTATTTTGTCGCTAAGCAGTTATTAGCCATGCTAACGTGTATCTAGCAAGTAGAATGTGTGATTTAGTTCATTGGCAAGGCTATTTAATTTTCATGTGTGTCATTCGGATAAAACCTATGTTAACCTACATTTTACTATGCATGTATGTCGAGATCTCTGACAGGTTATGTTCTCAGCAAGATAGCTAATTGAAGCTGAGTAACACGATAGTTTGCTTGCTAGCTGTAATATAACCCATACCCATATAACACATACGTTTTTGACGTCAGAAGTGGAAACAACTTCACGTTATCAATTCAAATGATATCTAGTCGATATGTTGAAAACCGTGTTGTCTAGATACAATGGATTTATTTGCACGTTCTTATTTTATAACATTACAAGAACGGCAACATGACAAACGCAGAATGCCAAACAGATGCACCAAGTGTGGCATCTTGCGGGGCTTAGAAGCAAATGCTTTTGCTGTGAGTTAACAGCTTGGTGTGTGCATGCAAAAGTGACTTTCACTTGTGTTACAACATTTCTGTTGTTTGGTTTAGGTTTTATCTTGCAGCCATGCACTTCAATGAGAATGCCCCACAACGGAAGACAGCCAAGGAGAAACTATGTACAGACTTGCCAAACAATTTGTAAGTTTAATAAAATATATATTTTTTATTACAAACAACAAATCAAAATGTGCAACAGTATAGGCACTAAAAAGAACTTATCAATTCACACACAACAGGCTGTCTTAGACCTGATGCTACTGGTGTCGAAATCATCATCAGTACTGTAAACAAAGCACAATGTTCAGGGCCATACAATTTGTTTATTGTACAGTATACAGCCTACAATGCACTGTATTACAGTATCCAATATAAGTCCTCTTTCTTGTCCTCTTCGAGATCATCAAAGACCCTCTTCCTTATTGGGATGCCGTCCAGCGGATTCCTGTGCCCCAGGACTTGTGTGCTCAGCTTGACAGACCTTCCATGGAGGATGCTGTTGCTGAACATGTGTCACGGTTCAGTCGAAAAGGGGTCTGAATCCAACGTACTGCCCTGAAGTATCCGGAAGCTCCCTCCATACGCGTAGCACCACACACGAGGGGGATCATGACATGGACGCTTCTTCTAAGGAAACCCCAGCTCCTGCTCACAAAAGACCTGTAGGCCAAGTCACTTCATTGCCTGCAATGAGCACAGGGTGGAAAAGCAAATTTTTTTTTTTACTATTTATTTTATAATATTTTACATCATAGTATCACTGGACGATTGTTGAAAAAAAAATAAAAGTGTATCATTTTGTGGTGTTGATCAAACTGTGTTTTTGCAATATGCTGAACCGATAATGAATGTGTATTGGTTAAAAATATTTTATTTATATACTGTAACTGCTAACACTTGTATCAGATTGTCCTCACCTTTCCATTCCTCTGATTCTCAAACGGCTCTGTAAATATTCATTGCATTTTGCAAAGAATATAGAGACACAACGGATCGAGGCCATGATGGTCATTCAGGTCAGCTCCTCAGGAACCTGGGTCATTCTTTTAATAACCTGTAAAAACAAACATAATTTCCCTGCTGTTATTTCGTAATTTTGAATGAGCAGGTAGCACAAAGTAGCAAATGTCTCCAGTTTTAGTTACCAGAGTTGTAAGATCACATATTAGGCTACATGGAAAGAAGGTAATAATCTCAATCATGTCAGCAGGATAGTTACAAGATTACATTAGACCTACTGACTGTACCTACTGTATTTTAAACAGTGATGTTTATAGGATTATTCTACTCTACTCCATTGTACTATGTAAATAAAATGATAAAAATAAAAGTGTTTTTGAATTGACGCAAATTGGCCTAGTAATATTTTCGTTGACCTCGTTTCACTTCAGCCATAGGCTACAAACTGCACAGAGCTCCTGCCCAGCTAACTGGACGTCCTGTTGTAAGATCATACATTACTACATGGAAAGAAGGTAAAAATCTTGATAATCAGATGACTTAATCAGCAGGATAGTAGTTACACGAGTACATTAGACCTACTGACACAAACGTAATATTTTCATTGACGCAAGCAGTAGGCTACTCCTTTCACTTCAGCCATAACGTTATAGCCTACGAACTGCACAGAGCTCCTGCCCAGCTAACTGGACGTCCTGTTGTAAGATCATATATTACCACTACAATAATGTATGTAACTCCTAATCAGATGACCTATTCAGCAGGAGAATATACTTACTGACTAAAACGAGTACTTTCCTTGCAAGCAGCACTCCTTTCACTACAGCATAGCCTGAACTGCCCACGACTGGCTACGAACTTTTCAGCTAGCTTCTAACTGGACATTTTGACAAAAATTGCACAAGAGTACAAGTTGTAAAACATTTGTTTGTGTGCAAATTAATAACTTCTGTTGCTTACAATGCTAAAAACGAACCTAATACAATGTTTAGCTTGTCAGAGCAACTCGGGCGGCGGATTTACATGACATCTCGAAAGCAGCATTAGTCTACGACACTGCGAGTATTACAGCTAGCTAACTGGGCTACGTGTGGCAAACTCAAGTAAATGACAAAACTTACCACTCTGAAGTAGTCATTTCCAATCTATGGGCGACTGGTTGCTCCTCTATTTCAGATTCTTCCTCTGATTCAGGCTCAAATATGCTGTTCAACACCTATGTCTCCATAGTATTTCCACCTTGGCTGTTTCAGTGAGTGCTGTCGGCCATGTTTGTCTTTGCTCCAGAGCTTCGCTCGTTGTAAACCAGCCAATCAGCACGCAGGTTATTTAAATATTCATGAGCATACCATAAAAGGAAGAAAACCTCTCGTTTCATTCTAAGGCTTTTAACCAGGCTTGCATTAGGGCGCATAGAACAGCACATATGCCATTTTCAGGGTGTTACACACCCTATTCAGAGACCTTAAGGACCAGCACAAAATACCCTATATCATCATTCTATCACCCCTTTAACGTCACCCATAGGAATAGAGTGGAATGCGACACGACAAAAGGACGTGTAGTACTAGTGGATCACCACCGGGAGCCGTCTCCCACACACAGTTGCGGTCCGTCAACGAATGCCAGTTCGGCAACGGATGACCTAAGCCCATGTAAAGTGGACGGGATGCGTCTCTAGCACTGCACCGCACCAGAGCCCGTCTAGAGCCTGGCCACTCTCTAAGTCCCATTGTACTGAATTTTGGTTGCAGTTCCACCAGAGTTCCACTGGGGGCGATCACCATGAGTGCAAAATGAATGGGAGTCTATGGAGCTAGATGGCTAAATGTGTCTCTTTCACCTGATTGTTGAGAAATCTCAGATTTGATTGTAGTTTTTACAAGTTCAACATGGGTTATAGGTCGAAAGATGAGTTAACGAGTTAACAAGTACTTATGTCCTTTCGGTTTCTTACAGATTGGGGTCGTTGTTGCCCACACTGTAAAAAATAATATGCCCTTTTAACTTAAAAAGGTTTGTTACCTCGCTGCCTTACGTTTTTGAGTTAACTTGACATAACGTTTTTGAGTTAACTTGACATAAAATTAAATTTGATTTAACTTATCTTTCTTAGTTAAGTCAACTGAAAATTTTACATAGACTCTTGTTGTGTCAAAAAAGCCATGTAAGTTAACTTGATTAATTTACATGTTGTTTCAAAATAGAATCATTAGTTGAAATAAATTTGTTCAGACATGTATTTTCCTTGTTAGTTTTATTAACTTTTAAAAACTTTTATACTTATTTTTTTCAAAGAGAGGATGCACATCATAATATCGAAGAAAAAAACAAAAACGAACTAAAAATACACAGGTGGATGTACAGCACATCAAATTTGGGGGGGAAACCCATTATGCTACATTAGAAAAAATAATCTGAAAACACACATAAAAACAAATCAAAACTGAGGACCAAGTCCAAGTTCTACGGAAGGTTGTTGTACTACTCTTTACCAAGCAGCCTGTTTTGGAGAAAGCAGCTGCAATGTTCATGTGAAGAGGAGCTCCTTCCAATGTTCAAGAACAGCTTTTGTACTTCAAACGTGAATTTTAGATGCTTCGGGTAGTCCATATTGAGACCCATCAGTCCAAAGAGTTCAAAGGCCTTTGGAATATTGGAAATGTCCATGACGATAAACTGTTCCTCCAAAACAAGACATATGTGATTGATTTTGTAGAACTACGCATTTGCTGCAGTCCTCATACACGATCAGGATCCCCACACTGGTTTCTTTTAAGACATCTTCAACTGGACCAGTTGGCTGAAAAACAAATCACCAGAAAGGTGAATATTTAACTCATTACCAGGGACATGCTTTTATTCTATTACAGTTTAGAACAGTTAAAATAATCTGCTTAGTTCAAATACAATGTTACATGCTTTATAAAATGATGAGTTTCCATCTGTAGAGCATGTCCTTGTATTTCAAATTGTACTTCCAAATCACATTTAAAGTCATTTGCTAAACCTACCTCACAGGTCTTTAGAATGCTGGAAGTATCTTGACGAAGAAAGTGGGGCATGCCAAGCAGGTTGTTCGCTTATTCTGGTTGGAATCCTGAAATGCAAAAGGAAACACACAAACGCAAACACAATGTTAAACAAAAACAAAATAGAAAAAACTCTGAGCTCATTAATATTCACATCATAGAATGCAGGAGTCATATGTTCAATACTTACATGAGCATCAAGCTATCTAAGAATGTCTTGGAGCTTGTGATGGCAGGGTCCCTTTTTCTGAAAAGGACAAGAAACATGGGCAGATATTCATCAAGTTCACTGAGGAAGGTTCTCAAGAGATCAGCAGACATCAGACAGTTGAATTCCGTGAGGATGCAGTGAATGCAGAATATGACAACAAAAAAGAAAAGATAAAAGACATTAAATCAATATTTTTGTGTTCATTCTACAGGCAATTCTGTTAATACCTGGTGACACTATAAAATAAAAAAAAGTCAATTGTGTGTAGAAATGTCCGTTGAGGTCAACTTGCCTTCTGAAGGTGATAAAACAAGCAGAGCAAGGGGCAAAAGTGGCTGTGCTGTCCGTGCTTCAGAGTATATCTTCTGATGACCCTCTGATTCCGCGTTGAAAATGGGCTCAGTTTACAGGTCCACTTCATTAACACTCTTCTGTAACAGAGATAAATTACAAGCATCTGAGATTTTAATGCACAAAAATGTGTTTGTAAAAGCATTAGGCCTATTGAGATATCTGTTAAACATTGATACTACATGGCCTACATTATAATACACAATATTATTCAGATTTGAATGAGGACTTTCTATGAACACTGTAAAAATGCTTAGGTAACTTTTATCACCTATACTAAACATAGTGAGAATGAAGTCATGCTTAATAAAGATATGCTTAATGGGTTCATAATAATATTCTACATTTATGTCCACTGTGCTAAATAGCATCGGAGATGGTTGATATAGGATGTAGGCTACTAAAGGATCTTTGATATTGACTCATTTCTTGCCACACACTCTCAGTGCTGTTTTTAAAGTAAACTTTTGGCTCAAACTGTGAAAACAAACATATCACCCTTACTAATCTGAATTAAGGTTAAATTGTCATTAGTCCTTGTGAAGGGAGAACATGCTCATGGACAAGAGAAGCTTCCGTTAGTTAGCAGGCTAGTTCGTACCCATCTAAGTGAATGTATGCAAATAGATAACCACCAACCAACTTGGCTTGCCTTAAACAAACAAACAAAAACATCTCCTTAGCTATTTTAAATACACAAGGGGAAATAACCATAAGGAATAGAGAAAAGACTTGTTTTCTTCAAGTGGCTTGGTACATTACAGCATTATGATAGCTAGCTTTTACTGGTACTAGCGAGATATGTGGTTAAGCGAAAACATCTACGAAATGCAAGTGTTTCATCCAATTATATGGAAATAGTTCTACTCATTCAATTCATTGAGTGGTTGTGTACTAAAGTTTACTCACCAAAAACACTGAATATTGACGGATTACGTCGGATGAAAGTTGAGACGATTCCTCCATGTGCTTTTCTTCCAACAGGGCAAAGTGATGTAAACAGGTCTGGCCAGAGGTGGCAGTAAGTGAAGACAACAAAGTGCTTGTTCATTGAACTTAGAACAAAGTTGAATCAGTGAAAACTTAGTATTTCTTTTTGACTCGACAATTTTCACAGAGTTATATTAACTAAACAAATTAAGTTAAAGCAACAAAACCACAGTATTATTTTTTACAGTGCATAACACGCTAGCATTGTGCTAATTAATGACATCATTGACACTTTTGAAAGGCTTTTTGGAACATTTAGGGACTGTTCGTTATTTATAAACGGGGCCACCGGAGGAAAATAGGGGAGGGTCATGTCTTTTTATTCTTTGTTGAGGGGAGGGTCACCTAACTTTTTTTGGTGAGGGGGGGGTCATCTTTTGTATTAATGAAAACAGCAAAAAATCAAAGTGGCTTGTTTGATTGTTCTGTTGCCATATAACGTTCTCTTTCATTCCATAGCTCTGTCAACATTGAACAATGAAAATAAGGGAGATTTCCCGGGTTTCTCACGCAAAATACGGAAAATGTCAACATTCGTCCCCATTAACGTTGGAAGGGTTGGAGCAACAAAGTAGCCTACTTTATTCACGCCTAACAGCCTATATCCATTTGGTCAACTTTATCCAGCTCTAAAAAAGCTAAATTTAACTTTGGTTTACTTGTAGTTTACCGTATAGCCTAACTTTAAACCGTGTGCATGCTTAACATAAAGCATACTTGTGCTTCATTTATCCACACATCCAGCTCATAACGTTTTGACAAGCATTTCTACCAATTGACCTTGTTCCTGCCCATCTCTAGCTTTGCTGTCTCCATCCTTTCTGTTTTTGTTGTTTGCAAAAAAATATATAGTATTTATTGGTAACCAGCAACAAGTGCAATTTGTTAATCGCTGTCATTCTCTCTCCTGCCAATAAAAATGTGTTACGTTCCAAGTAGCAGTGCGTAATTCTGCTTCAAAGTTGAACAAATACATTTGGTCATATAAATAGCCAGTTTATGGTCTATAGTGTATAGAGTTGGTAAGTTATGGTAGGCCATCTTGGAGTGAATATACAGGGGGAATTCTTTGTCTACTCGTGGCTGCAGCCTGGCAGGTGCGCACGTAGACATAGCCTACGGCCGAACACTGCAAGCGCCAATGAATCGTGCTCTCACAACAACCACGTCGTTAATTTAAATAGGCCTAGGTTAACATCACTCTGAGTTCGCATTCAAGCAAGCAAAACGATTATTTGAATACTGTACATCTGTTTCACTGGAAGGGCAAGGGGTAACAACAGGACAACACAGAGACAGGCAAGAATGCAGGACTAATGTTATGAGAGTATTACAGTAATAGATATTCTACGGGAAAATATTAAAACGGCAAGACAGCGGGGAAAAGTTAAAATGATAAACCCAGAGAAAGTTGGCATGTTAGGTATTTTTCGGTAGGGCCTACCTGTGATTATTTGTGAAATTGTGCAAACGGCCTTTTCAAGTCATTTGAGAAGGAAGGAGTGTAGCAAGCTCCCAAATTGACGCTTGTCTAAGAAATTGAGTTTTGGATAATGTTCAGCTTCGGCAGCTTTACAATGACTGAGGAAGCCTAGAGACGAGTCCATAGCAACAAGTTCATGTGTTGAATTTGTTATTAACCAGTGTGCTTTGTTGAATGGTCTCAATGTTTTATTGTTTTATTTCATGTGAATACTTACTAGAGGAGTAACTTATTTAGGCTAATGCAGTTGCAGGAAGTGTGCATTTAGTTTCCATGCTTATTGTGTTTCCACAACAATGTTAGTGCGTAAATCTACTGAAATAGCCACCATCTTGGTGAAGTGTGATGTGTGAAGTGTGAAGTGAAGATCAGAAAGCAGAAGTTGATTGTATAACGGTAGCCTAAGTCAATGTGTTTTCATAGCGCATAAGAGCGTGGGCGGAAGGTATCGACAATTGGCTGGGGAGGGTCATGTCTTTTTTGAAAATGCTGCTGGAGGGTCTTTGAAAAATTTCTTGCAGGCAGGGGAGGGTCATGCAACTTTTGATTGAAGCGCTCAAAATCCCTCCGGTGGCCCCGTTTATAAATAACGAACAGTCCCTTAAGTGACTTTAAAAAATATACTACTCAACAGTGTGTATTTTCTTTGCCTCCCCTTTCGAATGCAACATTCAAATTACTAGACAAGAAAACCAAGAAAAGTGGATTTTAATGGATACAGCTCCACTCATTCTGCACTCGTGGACGAGCGCCCTCACGTGGGAACCATAGAAGGAACTGCAACCAGTTCAGAAACTGGAAGTTTTTCGAGAGTGGAAGTTCTCCCCTTATTAGACATTCTCTGACCGCACGCAGCTTAAGGAGTTAGAGGGAGAGCAGCTTCACAGAAGATAACTTCTGACGGCAAATTTGAGGAAAGGTTGGTAAACCACCCTTCTTACCTAATTTGAGGGTGCTGATTCTGAATATTTTGTTTACCAAGCTCAATTCTGAGTTCTAAGCCGCATAATCAGCATTTTAACATAAAATAGCGATTATTTTTGCTTATTTTTCCCTAAATTGGGTTGATTTCAAAAGTAATCACTAAAACCAAATAAAAGTGTTCTCTAAATACATGTTTGAGCATTAAAGAAGCCATACTATAGTTTATTAACATATTTAATGGGAACATGATTACAGTTAATAAACTCGGAAATTCTAATCAAAACACAACCATATTTTTATTGCTAACATAGTGAGTCACTCGTGGTGTTTAATGCATTTCATCACAATAACAAATTGCACAGATAACCTTCAACTCAGAATATATCCTACAGTACATATGAAGATATGTACTGTAGGATATATTAGATAGCGGGAATAAGCCTAATTCAGAACTGCATCTACCGTCAGCAACAACCGTCAAGTAAAAAAACATTTTACTTCTAGTAACACTGGATTTGGTATGTGTGCTTGCCCCTATACTAGAGCTTGATAATGTGCTCTTCTAATATGCCATTGAGCAGCATCACTTGTTGGTGGTAGAGCCCTATCTTTAGGCCATCTGATTAGGCCATCTGATGTAGTCTACCCTAGGCCTTCCTGTTTTTATGGGATTTCTTTGACAGTTGCAAAGAGAAAAAAGTGAAGATGGTCTTCTTTGCTCCAGTGTAATTTAATAAGTATGTTTCAACCACTCTTTGGGTCTTAATCAGATAGGCCTACACCATTATTGCATTACATTTGGCTGACGCATTTTTTAACCAAAGCGACTAACAACATGGTAACAGTTCATTTTTAAAACAATTCTCTCAACAATTTTAGGACAATTTAAAAACGGTAGAGTACAGTAAGAATAAGTGCATCAGTGAGTGCTGTTTTTAAACAGTTGAGTGTCCGTTCAAGACGGATGGTAAGTGCTGGGATCAGCAAGACTTGTTGTAAGTGGTGCTATGAGAGGATATGTCCTCTAAAGAGCTGGGTCTTCAGGAGTTTTTTGAAAATGGAGAGGGATTCCACATTGCTAGACACATTCCACATTGCTAGACAGCACTTGAGTGAGGATGACTTATTTCCACTTCACAAATAACCATCGCTATCTGCAATAGCTACAGTACAGGGACATTAATCAGTTCATAGTTGAGGATTTGTCCTAGGTCCACTTCCCTTTCAGCATCATATGCAGTAATGATGCACTGGAGAATGTTTCTTTTTGTTGCACTATAAAGGATATCTTGTCTAAATTTTATTTTTATTTTCAAATAATGCAATAGCACTCTTCAGCAACCCTCAAACATGCACACTCTTCCATTTTTTTGCATGGCTGGGATTTGAATGATAGGAAAGAGCACCAGTGAGATGTTTTAACTAGGCAAGCACAGTCGCCTTTACAGTAAAAAAAAATACAGTGTAAATCCTCTGGAAAGACTGACAACTGTTCATAATAGTTAGTGACAAAGTACTTTCTACAGAAAAATGAGCAGTCACCTACAGTACTATTCGATCAGTTTATTATCAATGAATCTATTTTGCTTCTAAACGTCATACTGAATTTTAGCTATTATTTCAATTTATATTTTAATTTTAGCTTATTTTCATTTGCTACTTGCTGTAATTCCTGTCCTGTCCCACAACATATCTATTACATAAAGAGTATATTAAATGTAGCCTATATAGTATGCGGCATGTCATTGGGGTTATCAAGTGGGCACCCTCATTCACCGATGTTTCGTTAAGTTAGGCCCACGACACCTCATGAAGGCTTAACAGTGAAACCAGCATCCTGGAGACACTCCCCTCCATGCTACCACCATATTACCACATTGAAATATCCAATACTCAAAATACTCTTAACCAGCCCAGGCATGGTCTAAGTTGGCTAGGTCGGTCCGTCCCGTTGATGTGGACTGAACCATAAACCATAAAGAACCTTAGCCAAGTACCATCACCCTAGGCACAGCCCATCACAAACACAAAACAAATTAGCCAGTTAGCTTAGCCCATTATCTTAGGCCCCATCCCAAACACAAAACAAATTAGCCAGCAGTTAGCAGTTAGCTTACGCCCCATGCTGCCCCATATTACCACAACAAGCATCCAAATACCCTTAACCAACCTAGGCATGGTTTAAGTTGGCTAGGTCGGTCCGTCCCGTTGATGTGGACTGAACCATAAACCATAAAGAACCTTAGCCAAGTACCATCAACCTAGGCACAGTCCATCACAAACACAAAACAAATGAGCCAGTTAGCTTACCTTAGCTTGCGCCCCAGGAAGGGTAACTTCTCCTTACCCACCACCAAAACAAATGAGCCAGTTAGCTTACCTTAGCTTGCGCCCCAGGAAGGGTAACTTCTCCTTACCCACGACCAAAACAAATGAGCCAGTTAGCTTACCTTAGCTTGCGCCCCAGGAAGGGTAACTTCTCCTTACCCACAACCATTCGCTTGCCCGTTCTGCTGCTAAGGACATGTTACTAACCACCTGCCTTAGACTTCGACCACAAATGCCCAATTCAGACAGCAAGCCAATAGCAGATCTGGCCACAAACAGATCAAACCGGACATAATATTAACAGCTGATTTGAGATAGGACGAAGGCTTGGTTTATTTCAAGTGTTTGATGACAAAGAAGATAAACACAATTTTGTGGAGTGATTATTGATTGTATGAAATTTGCAACTGCTTATCCTTCCTAGTGATGTCAGTGAAGTCACACTATGTTACTCATTTGTTCTCTTCTTTAGCTGAAGTTCCCAGAGTAGCCCATCTTTACATACTCAAAGTGGTGACATTCTGAAACTGTTGTTAAATTCTTAATAGCCATTTATTTGCATGGCTAGCCCGATGCCCGAGGCACCCCCATTGAAAACCTGTTGGTAGCATCGGCTCACTAGTGCCAGATTTTGGAGTGCAGGAGACAAGCCGAGATGAGCTATGAGACAAAAGTTCACACTCTGTATCATGTTTCAACACACTTTAGGTCAATATCACACCGAACTTCTCCTTTAAGAATATACCAGATGGGGTTGTGTTCTGTTTTGTGTCTGTTGTCTGTCCGAAGCCGTAGAACAACATTAGGACATTTAGATCATGTAATCTACACCTACCAGACTGGCCTGTTGTGTCTGTAGTCTGTCCTCTGGAGATGTACGGTAAGATCCGACCCTCTCTCCTCTCCTGATCAGACACACCCACAGAGCAGGAGAGCCACTCTGACTCAGAGGAAGAGTAGAGCAGCCAGGAACTCACTCCCACCAAACCAGCATCATCTGGGAAAGAAATGAAGAGTGGCAAACACATTTACTCTACATCCCACTTCACTCATTATCATGTGTGTATCAGGAAGTCACACCACAATTTCAGTGAAATCACAAATATGGCATTTAGCAGGTTTCAGTGCCTACTGGGACAAAATAATACCCCTACACCTTCATCAGCTAAGACAAATGGCTATTACTATGTGTGATTACCTGTAGAAAGCTCTCTGAGGTGTGCAGATAGAACTCTCCCCTCTCCATCTGTCCAGGTGAGCTCAGGCTCTGGAGACCAACCAACTGATGCACAGGTAACATTTACCTGTCCTTCACCTGTCTCAGCTATAGAGAGGTCCAGTACAGACCCCATGACTAATACAGACATAAAGAAGCAAGCCAATGCAAGTTTATTTTTTATAGGGCATTTATACAGGGAAGCAATTCAATGTAGCCTGGTTTCACCAGACTCACTATTTTGTTTCACTTTGATAGAGTGTAGACTTTGCGTTAACTTTGTAATCATTGGTCAGAGATTCCTAACATTACATTCTACTTTGCATAACCTTCACTTTCCCTTTCTCTAACACTTCCTAACTTTGCCTACTGTAACTGATAAATCGTCGGCAGTCAGGACCTGTTCTGTATAAAAATAATTCTGTATATAGATCACTCACCTCTTACAGTCAGGTTTACTGTAGCTGTGTCATACCATACAGGACTCTTGATGTAGCACACATACTCTCCTCTGTCTGCCAGCGTGAGGTTCTCCAGTCTCAGGGACACGTTCCCCTTCTCCAGCTGCCCTATCAGAGACACTCTGCCCCTGTACTGAGGTTCTACAGGCTGTACCGCTTTGTTCCTGTAGAGCAGCGGGGTGTTGAACCCATCGGGTCGGTGCCAGCGCACCTCCAGATCCACTGCACTGGCGGCTGGAGAGATTCCACAGGGCAGAGTGACGGAGGCTCCGTACTGAGCTGAGACGGACTTCTCTGGAGTTTGCACTGCAAATCCATCTGACACAGAGGAGAAGATTGATCACAACACATATCTTAGATCAGCAGAGCTTGCCATGATTATTACCTCTGCCAAGGAGGGAATGTTTTCAGCCCTGTCTGTTGGCCCGTTGGGTTGTTGATTAGTTTATCAGAAGGATTATGCAAAAAATGCTGGCACAGTTTTTGGGAAATGTCCTGGAAATGTGTATCATAGTCGAAGGATGAACCCAACCTACACATTGGAGCAAATCTGACTTGTGGGATGTCTATATTACTTTCAAAATTCTTTGACAAATCGATTGACTCTTACTGACTCTCATGCAACAGGAAGGACCTATCAATGCAGGAAAAGATAACCATGCAATACCTTTTCCCAATAACCATGAAACCTAGAAAGTTTTACAAAAAATGATTTTACTAAATTCACTGTTTATTTTTTTTTTTTTTTACAAAATAGCGTTTTGTTTCAATTCATTGTTGCACTCCGGTTGTAATAAGTATATAAGTAATATGTGAAACATAAACGGCAACTCTTTACATATGTAGGAGTACAGATAACAAGCTGGTCATCTGGAAATCCAATGCTGCAATGTTGTTTGTCTGTGTTTTAGGCTATCTAAGAACAATTATATGTAGTTATTTGAAATTAACTAAAACAATGATTTGACAAAAGATGTAATGACATGAATAAATCTGTAATCAAATCAAGCATCGTTCCTAAAGCAGCCATAGAATCATCTGGAGCACTCTTACCTGCACTCTTACCTGCAGTGGTTTCTCTGCATGTGGCAAGCACAATGAGACACATCCAGGTCACTGCCATAGCTATGAGATAAAGTAGATTATTCATCAATTCAATGCAATATTCAAGTAATCAAGAACTTGTATAAGGTCATTAAAATCAATACAGTGTCATTGGTAGCACGAGGGCAATTTTATTTTCAGAGGGTAAAATCATGGAACCACACTACTGTACTAGTTAATAGTGTCTAAGTAATTTCTAAACAATAATTCGTGAATCAATAACAGACATTCTGGGAGGCCAGGGAGAGGAATTAGGCCTACTTTATTGTAATAACAAAGTATTGAAATGGTAAGATACATTATTAATTTCCGGTAAATACCCAGAATCAACGCATACTGCATAACAATTTGTGAACACAGTAAGTCTGTGTTTCATGTTGATTGTCATTTCAGTGCAAGTTGCCTCTGTGACACACACACAAACACACACACACACAACTACCTTGTTAAAAAGTCATACCCCTTTTCCACTGAAAGCATTCTAATTTGAATCCCATGTTTTTTTTGTTTTCTTACCAATCGTAATGTCGGCGGCAGTCAATCAGTGAAATGTATGAACAAGGACAGAACAAGTAAGCACTATAATCACTGCTCTCTCACACCCAAATACACACACACACTCTTTCACACACACATTCATGCACACACACACACACACACACACAGAGAGAGAGAGAGAGAGAGAGAGAGAGAGAGAGAGAGAGATACATGCCCAGAGAAAGAACAATGAGGACAATGTCCCTTCAATAAATGTTACTCTTAGAGCAGGACACCAAGTCCAAGAATGATAAGTTCTTCACTTGTTACTTTCACGTAAAGAATCAAGTAAAGAATAAACTGCATGGGCCGTAACGGCAAGATCCGATCCACTAAACACTCCTTTTATGTCGTTTTTCTTTCGTGCTTAATTACCCTACGGTAGCTGAATTACCACGTATGATTAACAAATGTAGCCTAATTTAAGTCTTACCTTAAAGGAGGGCTCAATATTTAGTACTAAAGCAAGGAGTCCTTCCGTATATCTTTTTCCTGTATACTGCAGCAGGTCATTCAGTGCTCACTGCAGTGTGTGACAAACGTAGCCTACCTGATATAATAGGTGACATATTACTTTCAGTTTTATAGTGGCAAAAAAAATCTTATTGTTCGTCTCACCACTTCTGGGGAATACCGGTGTTTGGGTTTCCTGACGCGTAAAAGATGGTCTGAGAGATGTGGTCCGTGAACTGATAATATTTATTTGTTGAATAAAAGAAAAAGAACTTAGAACATAAACTATTGTCTTCATTGTCTGGTTGAGTTCATGTTGCTCCTGTCACGCTCACGTTGACGTTGAAGGTCAATGATAGTTGGCTCATGGGGACAGTTGTCTCAAGCACCGGAACCCCCCTCTGGCCTCGGCTTGTTATCTAAAGAGTCTAGTTATTGTGATGCGATCTAGGAGGAACCTTCACATGGTACACTCAAAATCCTTGATTTTTGCTCCGTTTCAACCCTCTCTGGTGAAATTTCACAAACTTAAGATTCTGATACCATCCTGACAACATTCTGGACACTGTCCCCTATAGCAAAATCAGGGATACCACCCTCCCAGAATCTTGCATGTTGCTAGGATGGTGTCAGAATCTTAAGTTGGTAAAATTGCACCATGTGAAGGGTTTTTCCAGATCGCATCACATATGTGAAAATGTTCAACAGTCAAAAGAGTCTATGCAATATAGTATTAATACTGTAGTCAATTGAACTCAAACTCAGCTCAAGGTGCACAAGCGGAACTCCTTATAAAAAGTTCATCATTAATATTTAACAGGCTCCTGTATGAGCCAGTTGAGATGGAGTCTCATACGGCATGTGTTACTCACATTTATCAGTAGGCCTACATAACATGCTATTCCATCAGAATTCAGTCTTAAGATATGGCAGTTTATATGTATCAATCTAGTCCTAGGATGTTTTTTTTTTTGTGGTATGCAGTCTCAGCATTACTGCTGTGCTTCAAAAACCACAGCAGTCCTGTTTCTTTCTGCTATCTTGTAGCATTGTGAGACAGCAGCAGTGGCTCAAGGTATCCAGCCCTCCTTGTCAAGGTTATTCATTAATGCTCAGTAGACTGTTGCACTGCTGCTCCACTGTACGGAGACATTAACAATTGGAATCGTACACTGCATAAAGAGTCATGGAATTGTTTTTGATCTGATATGTCTTTACTGAGGTTATCGCTTTTCAATATTTTAAGTTTGGAAAACAGTGGATTTACATGTTAAAGGTAAGGATGTGAACTTGTGTTGAATTTCGTATTCTGATTCTCTTCTTTCTTTTGTGTATGTAAGTGCATATGTCAGGTTAAATTTGTAATTATTATGATTAATACAAAATAGTTAGGAGAAAGACATGTTTGACAAGTGTATGTATTGTTTTGAATGTTTTTCGATACCTAAAGGCAGAATATTAGATGAAAAATATTGTTATTTTTAGCACTCACTTAAAACTCCCCCTTCCCCCGAAAGAGTCAGTGGAAGACATGTCCTCTGATCCAGTTTTTATAAAAGAAGCCAATCATGTATTGGATATATACTGAGAAAACAGTGAAAGGCTCTGTGTGCAGAGAGATTGTGTATTGTAAATCATCATAGCCAATGAGGATTGTAGGTGAATAAGTTAGCATACACTGATAGCATTAGCCTGACAAGACAGGGTTGACACACCGAGTAATGTGGTGGCCATCCCACTTCATTAGCAGTGCATGTTAATTTCCCCATGTGTCTCCTACAGGACAAATGTTGCCTGTTCATTAGCATGTAAATATCCCCTGTGTGTCCCCTATAGGACAAATGTTGCCTGTTCATTAGCATGTAAATATCCCCTGTGTGTCCCCTATAGGACAAATGTTGCCTGTTCATTAGCATGTAAATACCCCATGTGTCTCCTATAGGACAAATGTAAAGTCTGTTCAACCCCAAGCAAGTGTGTCACTAGTAAAATATTTTTTAATAATCTGGTTAATAAACAAATTCCATGTGATTTATTAGCAGCAATGCAGATCAGGTGGATCGGTCTGTTAGTGCTCACTGCCCTCACTGGAACCTCTACAGGTAAAATGGACAACATGTCACTATAATGCCATAGTAATTACAATGATGGTATAACTATAGAGATGCAAATCAAACTAAATGTACCGCATAGCGGTACAAATTATGACTGCTGTTCAGTCCTGTACTGTACATTCTCTCTGCCAAAATATATCACACTGGTCAATTTGTCTCCATCTGCTACTCTGTTTCCTACTTTTACATGAAAGTGAGTGTGTATGTTAATGTTTGCTTCTGTGTGTATGTGTGGTCACTCATGAGTATGTGTGTGTGTGTCTGTGTATGTGATTGTGTGTGTGTGTGTGTGTTTGCTTGTCAGTGTGTGCAGTGTTTTGTGCTTCTGTGTGTGCGAGTGGGGTGGGGGGTTAATGGTGATTGGTTGATGCAGCCCCTTGAGTCCAAAATACCACAAAAATGTTGTCATCTTGGATGCAATGGTTCAAGTATTGATTTAGTAAAAAATCATTTTTTCCATCTTTTGGGGGTCCCAGTGCGCGGGGAAGTGGAGTTAGTTTGGAAGGGGACCAAAGTAAAAAAAATGTTGTAAAAGTCTAGTGGGGCTACATGCCAACCAAGTTTCATGTGCCCCAGTGTTTTGGTGACCTGGGAATCGTTGACCATGAATTTCAGGAAGTTGATGACAACTCCTATATGACCACTTCGCTAGCTACATATCGGCGGTCATAATTAATATTTCTATACATGGATTGGTATTTCTATGCTGTGTCATCATTCATTGATTTGATACACTCTCACTCATGTGCAGTAAATAGTACAATAATCTGTACTATTTCCAATCAATCTAATAAGGTATTTAAACTGAAGAGATATTCTAAATTCTAAAATATTACAATTCCTTGTACAAATATGCAGTTTCCATCCTGACAGTCATTTTCAGTCCAGACTTCAGATGAACCTCTCTGAACTCAAATTGTGGTTAAGTTTAAGTACAGTTAATTTACATGTGTGTTGTGATCAATCTTGGATTGGAATCAGATGGATTTGCAGTGCAAACTCCAGAGAAGTCCGTCTCAGCTCAGTACGGAGCCTCCGTCACTCTGCCCTGTGGAATCTCTCCAGCCGCCAGTGCAGTGGATCTGGAGGTGCGCTGGCACCGACCCGATGGGTTCAACACCCCGGTTCTGTTCTACAGGAACAAAGCGGTACAGCCTGTAGACCCTCAGTACAGGGGCAGAGTGTCTCTGATAGGGCAGCTGGAGAAGGGGAACGTGTCCCTGAGACTGGAGAACCTCACGCTGGCAGACAGAGGGGAGTATATGTGCTACATCAAGAGTTCCTTATGGTATGATAAGGCGAGCATGGTCCTGTCCATGGCAGGTAGGTGTATGTAAAAATAATATTTTTTATGGAATTTAGTGTAACAAATTTAATTGATACATTCAATTTGCATTCGAGTATCAATTTCCTATTTACTGTGTGTCTGGTTGCCTCTCTCTGTGTGTCGGTATGCATCAGTGGTAGGCTCTGCTCCACTTATTTCATTGGCTGAGACAGGTGCAAGACAGGTGAATGTTACCTGCACATCAGCTGGTTGGTCCGAAGAGCCTGTGCTCACCTGGACAGACAGAGAGGGGAGAGTCGTACCTGCAATCCCCAGAGTGCTTTGGACAGGTAATCACACAGGGCTGATACGCAGGAGGGTGGGATCAGGACCGCAGTGGGGCCACTTTTCAGCCAGGGAGTTTCAGACCCAAGACCGGCCTACGTTTTCAGTAGTGGTGGAAATCGGATAAATGAAGCAACATTTCAGCTGTTACTATCATGTAGTTTTTATTAGTACCATGGTTCAACAAATGTGTAAAAGTTATATAATAATTCACTTCAACTGAGAAGTTAACAAAAATATACCACAAGTTAACATAAACAGAAAGAAAGAAAGAAAGAAAGAAAGAAAGAAAGAAAGAAAGACATTTTGAAATGTAGCCTACCCCACTCTTTCACAAAGAGGCATATTGAACTAATGTTTAGGCTATGTGTTTTTTGCATGGGTAGGCTATATTGTTGTTTGGTGATTTAGCCTATTCCTTTACTACACCCTCTTCTGAGCAAACAAGGCATATAGGTTTATCATGTAGGATAATTGCTCTTTCTTACATTAAATAACTTTAATTTATCCTCTCTACTTGCCCCTGTAGTCATGGCCTCCTTATCACTAATTTCGGGCTCATCTTTTTCAGTGGTCGACTGGTTGATCTGTTGCTCAGAGGCATTCTTACCGCATAGGCCTACACAGATCATGCTTCAGTTTTGTTATCAATATTTGCATACTGCAAGGTCTATGAATCCGATACAAAAGGCTAATATTTTAAGTAATTTAATATGTTGCTTGCGAACAGCTTGACAATGCTACAACGTCCAATAGCCCAATAATTACATTGCTAATAATCATTGCCTATAGGCTATCTCTCTTTACGAGTTGCCACTTTTGTCTGTAATCTGGAAGCTTGGCATATTTAGCAGCATTCTACCTGGCCGTTTCAGTCCCTCCTGGCCTCTTTTTACCATCCATCCTTCCTGACGCTTATGGCTACTGTACGTATCTGAGAAAACTTTTTGGAAAAGATGGGCTATTTGGACCCAACCAACTCTTTTTGGGAGGGGAGAACTCCCTCACATGGTAGGCTACAACCCATGCAGAGGCAACGGTGTCATGCACAGAATGCGGAACGTGTAAAGCCTACTCTAAGAAAACTGAAAACTGATAAAACACCATATGGGTGATTTCCCTGAAATCATCAGCATGGTGTGACTAGATATCTTAACATACAGTATAAGCTTACTTCAGTGTGATGTCATTTAACGGTTAGGACAGAAACATTTCTACACTCTCTGTGTGTGTTCCCCAGATGATGCTGGTTTGGTGGGAGTGAGTTCCTGGCTGCTCTACTCTTCCTCTGAGTCAGAGTGGCTCTCCTGCTCTGTGGGTGTGTCTGATCAGGAGAGGAGAGAGGGCCGGATCTTACCGTACATCTCCAGAGGACAGACTACAGACACAACAGGCCAGCGTGGTGGGTATTGATTACAATTTACACAAACTATGGTGTATAAAGGTGCCAATGTTTTGGTACAGGTTCTATCAAAATGACTGTCCCCAAAGTGTTGTCCAGAAATGTATCAGTATTTTATCCCATTGCAGGCCATTTGACTGTTCCGTTCATCATTATACTTCTCCTGTTGACACTCATCTTTGGGGTTTTCCTCCTCTACAGAAGAGGTAAGAGATGGCTCAGTGCAAAAAAAATGTTGGTTTTTACACAAGGGTGCCTGGATGAATCACAAAAGTCACAACTAACGTCCCCCCTCCTTGTCTTTGTTTCTTTGCTCCTCTCTGCTCATTCAGGTTTAATTCAGTTCTCTGTTGCTTCAGAGTCCACACCACTGCCAGGTATGGCAAAGATTATTACTACTACTTCTGCAATTATAGGTTTTGGTTTCAAAATAGTTAAGACTATTACTACTATTACCACGGCTAATGCACATATTACATTTAAACATACATACATTTACATAGATTTGTTCTTGCTTAGGTGAGAGGCCAGCATGCACAGGTGCAGTTACTATTCCTGTACATATCATGTTTTATATATTGTTATATATATATATATATATATTGTTGAAACTTTAAAAGCCTGTATGCTTACGCTGTAATAACAGTGGACTGAGCCAAATGTCTGTCTGCCAAATCCCTTCTGACATGGTTTGCTCCTATCAGAAGACTCTTTGCTACCTAAAGGTATTTTATCTAAGCCTATGGGGCATTGCATGTGATTATCTAGTATGAAATTCAACTCCAGTATATATCTCCTATGTCTGATATACCAACAAGGATTTTTAAAAACAACATGCATAATTGCAACATTATAATTCTGATTTTAAAAGGTACCATAGAAGTGAGGAAAGAGACTGTTGAACAGGAAACAAACACAGATGTAAGAGGTAAATGTCAGGACTTACCGGTAATAAATCTGTTAAAAGTCTGTACATCATGACATGATCTACATGTTCACTCATCTGTTTTCTTCTTTCCAGAAAGGGCAGAGAAATGCATGAACACAGAAAGTGTAATCACAACCCCAGGTAAGCTATTTCAGGTTTGCTTTAAGGGTGCATAAGGGGGCAGTTTGATTGATCGCTAATTAAATGAACAAGATGACATTTGTTGTTTTCAGATTGGGATAATGTGAAAGCATTTCAAGGTAAGAGCGCTAGTCATTCTTTGTAAGCTCATAACTTCACATTAAACCAGATGCACTGCAACAATATACCCAGTCAGAACTGTTCGAGCTGTATCAAAAAAAACACAATTGTGGAATAATAAAGGTACCATACTGTGCCAGTGTGTGTCTTTACCTGTGTGCTTGTGTGTGTCTGTGTCTCTGTGTCTTTACCTGCGTGCTTGTGTGTGTGTGTGTGTGTGTGTGTGTGTGTGTGTGTGTGTGTGTGTGTGTGTGTGTGTGTGTGTGTGTGTAAATGTAATGTCTGTACAAACCTGTGTACACAGACAAAGTGTACTTTGGTGATTCCAACGAATGCCAAGACAGAGAGAGCAAGAGAGAGAGATAGAGGAAGAGAGCAAGAGAGAGTGAGAGAGAGAGAGAGAGAGACCCTTGTGATTGTAAGCTCATGTCCTTTTGTGCCTCTCAATGCAGTTAAGGGCATCAGTCTGAACCGTGAAACTGCCCCTGACTTTCTGGAGGTGAAAGATGATGGAAAAAAGAAAAACACAGGAGTGAGGTGTCCTGATCCTCTGAGAGCCCAGGGCCATGTGAACAGGTTTCCCCATGTTCTGTGTAAGGAGAGTTTCTGCTCTGGACAGCACTGCTGGGGGGTGAAGCTTTGGGCAGAAGGATTGATGAAGAATGACCACATCAGCAGTCATGACAAGCAGTCGTGGTATGTGGGGGTGTGCAGTGACACAGCAGAGCGAATACACGGAGTCCCTTTAACCCCACAGAACGACTTCTGGGTTCTCCAGTATGAGAAAGGACATGGACTCTTTGCCAACACCGACCCTCCAACTCCAGTGCAGGTGGCAACATTGTTTAAGAGGCTGGGGGTGTTTCTGGACTGTGACAAACACACTCTGTCCTTTTACAATGTGGACACTAAATCACACTTGTGCACCTTTGAGAATGTGAGAGCTGCCAACCTGATTCCTCTGATTAGTCCTGGAGTCAGAGACTCTGAACTCATGAAGATACGTGCAGATGTAGACAAGAAACAAAAAGGCAAAGACGAGAGCACCGATAGAAAAAATAGTAATAAATTAAAATAAGTCAAGAAGTGATAGAGTTTTAATAGTTTCACTATTGCAGTTTCCTTCACACCTTTGTAGCTCTTGTTGTTGTTGAATCACACACTTTCAGTCTGTGGAGCTGGAGGACATGTGATCCCCTCTCTTATGGGGGGGATACATTAACAAATATTCCTCTAAAAGACACAAACATACAGATAAAGCAGAGTAGGGGTGAGTAAAAGAGGTTAGTCCTGGAGTGTGTATGTGCTGATGTAGAGAAAGGAAGGGAAATAAATGAATGAATGAATGAATGAATGAATGAATGAATGTAATCCTGCACTGCAAAGGACACAGTGGGAATCAGGTCCAGCTCCAAAGGGAGAACAAGCCAACACAAACCACACTTGGCTAGAAGGCCAAAGGAAGCCCTCTGAGAATGATCATTTTAGAATGAGGAACCCTAAATTCATTGGGTGCCATCAGACACTCCAGAGCCTGATCAGAGTGGAACTGATCACCACATCCTATTCATTTAGCATCTGATTGATTGCTCCATCCTGTCATCATTGTCACAGAGTGAGCCCCAGAATGGTTGTGAGTTTTACATAATGTGCAAATGTATGTAAATGTATTAGGGCTGTCAAAATAACTGATTAATTTCGATTAATTAATTTGAGAAAAAATAACTGATTAAAAAAATTAGTGCAGATTAATCGATTCCGTATGACCTTTGACCCCGAGCCGTTCTAGTCAGTAAAAATTAGACTGTAAAATGAAGGAGAGAGAAGAAAACGTGCTGCCTGGATCATTGATTGGAACATTTACTCTTTAAAAAACGGCCTGATGATAAATAAAAAATAAAGTGTTGAAAATAAAGTCCTCTGCAATGTCTGCAGCAAGGAATTTGCATATCACCAGAGTTCATCAACTCTATAGTCGCACATCAATGCAAAGAAATAAGTGTTGACATTGAGGGGAGTGTTAATTTATTTTCATTGTGTCCCCTAGGTTATATCTGTGGCCTGAAATGCCTTGTATGTGAAAAAAAAACTTCCGAAGCACTTTTGAATTTATTTCCTCAGCATATTAGGTCATATCATAGATTATTATGGCAATTATTTGAACAGTGAAAATAATAATAAAAGAGTTTTTGAACTTTAATGTCACTAATACTGATTATTCAATGATTCATTTGAATTTAAATATGTAAAATACTTTCACAGCAAAAAATATATATGCGATTAATTTAGATTAATTAATCACAGAGTATGTAATTAATTAGATTAATTTTTTTAATTGATTGACAGCCCTAAAATGTATTCATGTTTGGTCTAAATTGATCCTTCTGCTGCAGCAGTCTGATCATGTTTTTTATGGCAATCTGAAGTACCTGCTATAGCTGTATAATCCAACCAGTTCGCATCTTGGGCCATCAGGGATATGGGGTTGGCTGGAGGCAAATGTGATCACACAACAGAGTGTCTGCTTTCTCTCCTCCTTCCACGGCTGCTGCTTCTCCTCTCCTCTATCCTCTTCCTCTGATCCTCTGTTCTAGCATTTTGTCTCTCCTTCACCACTGATCGCTCTTATTCATCTCAGGTTTGGGTTTATATAATTTTCAATCTCATGCATGCAGCTTTAAAAAGTTTATTGAATCATTCAGGTGCAATTGGTATCCAACTTTGACTGTTAAGCCCTGGAAAAAAAGAGAAAGAGAGACAGAGAGGGAGAAAGAAAGAGAGAAGACCAGTTTGGTCGAAAAATATACGTTTTGGAAATACTCATATAATTGTCTGGTGTCCAACTTATTCAATTGTTTTTATATGCTGTAACTACATGTTTTTACCTTAACTTTGACTGGAATTTGTAACATTTAAATTGACCATTTATTGTGTCATAAACTGTAAATGCATTAATCATTCATCTACTATAACTCATGACTTCTAATAACTGGTTTTCATCACTGAATATGTTGTAACGTGTAGTTTATTGAATTGTTTTATTTGTTTTAACATTTTCTTACCTTACCAAGACTTGTTTGTAGCATTTAAGATTTGTGTTAATAATAAACTGTAAATTCATTAATCGTTCATCTTATTCCTGACATTTAACTATTGGACTATACTGCTTGGTAATCTTGTAGATCAATTCTGTCCCTTATAATTCAGACACGTATAGATCTTCTGGTGTTTTGTATAATTGTTCAAGTCACTTCATGCAAGTCAGAAGTAAGACATGCTATGTTTGTACTGTAGATAGCAAAACACCTTGTGCGTGTCAAGGAGTATTAATTTAAAGTATGAACTGGTTAACTGAACTGAATCTGGTGAATGGAGATATGGACTATTTCTGTTTGTTATGCACATTATTGAAACGTGCTGTACATTTTGCACATGCACTTCTGCACATTATGAATCTGTGTGAATCTGTGTGTGCACGTGTGTATGCGTGCATGTGTGAGTTCCAGTGTATATGGGCTCTTGTGTGCATTGCCAGTGTGTGTGTGTGTGTGTGTGTGTGTGTGTGTGTGTGTGTGTGCACATGTGCGTATGAGAGCTCTTAAAAAGTCTGAAATATATTTTATTTTACCTAAATATTTACATTTCCTAATTAAATTCCATAATAGGAAAAATATAAAGTTATCCTCGCTGAATAACTTGTTGACTGACTGACTGACTGAATGTTGTATACAAAAAATAGTGAAGCCTGTCTAAGCATCATAAATACACACAGGGGAGGTGTAGATGTGAACAACACATCATCAGTAGGGTATAACTAACCTGTCTCACGACGGTCTTCTCTTCCCCTCAGTCTTCTGTAAAACTGAAAGTAATATGTCATCTATTATATCAGATATGTTTAGCACACACTGTAATTAGATTAGATTAGATTCAACTTTATTGTCATTTAGCAGAGTACAGGTACAAAGCCAATGAAATGCAGTTGACATCCAACCAGAAGTGCAAAGAAGCATTAAATACAAAGTGCAGGTAGAGTATGATTGTGTATACAATAGGGATTAATAATGTACAGTGTATAGTTGGATAAATACAGGTTTTCCAGATGACACGTCTACAGAGATAAATAGAGTATATTAGAAAATATATATAAATATAATGTATAGCAGTGTTTTTCAACCACTGTGCCGGGGCACACTAGTGTGCTGTGAGAGATTATCAGGTGTGCCGCAGAAAATTACCCAAATGTCACTCACTGGTCCAGAAAAGCAACTGTTGCATCAAAGAATTTATAACCACATGCTCTCATTGATTGTATGATTGCACTATTTGTGGTATGCAGGCATTGTACAATGGGGGCCCCATATCCAGTATTCACAGAATCATCACATATCCAGTTCATAACAACAATTAAATTAGATATAGTCACCTACAAATGAAACAGAGGGCGCTTGTTTTATTGAGCAGGTTTTGCATAGAAGCCATAATAAGGCCATATCTGTGTATTATTTGAAATTTTAGGCTATGGTATGTTTATTTTTTCTTCACACAGGATGTTAGTGTGCCGTCGGATATTTTAAGTGTCAAAAGTGTGTCGAGGCACAAAAAAAGGTTGAAAAACACTGATGTATAGTATGGAGTGTTAGCAGAGCAAAAGGTCATACAAGGTGAGACAGTGTAGGAGTAAATGTAAACAGGTAAGCAGTGCAATACAGTCAATGTAAACAGGTAAACAGTGCAGTAGTGAAGTAAACAGGTAAACTAGTAACAGCTAAACTGTGAATGCTAGACAGGAAGTTAAGTTTTGTTCAGCTGTTAAGAAGCTGCGCCTGAGCCTGCTGGTGCGGGAGCGCATGCTCCTGTATCGCTTGTCAGATGGGAGTAGACTGAAAAGACCATGGTTTGGGTGGGTGGCATCCTTGACAATGGATTAATGCGGACACAAGATGGGGAATGACTACTTGCCCTGGTTCTAAACATTGACCCCCACTTTAAGGTAAGGGTTTTAAATTAAATTCCTGATTGACTAGTTCATGATCTGAAATTTGCATAAAGACAAGTGGCAAGTTAAGTGCTTCGTGGGATCATGCAAGAATCAACTGCGCAGGCAGGAGTCATGCAGGATTCCGTCATACACCTCTTTACTCTTAACTAAGGAAGATGGAGGCGTGAGGGGAGGTGGTGGGTTGCGAGCAAAGTTAAGCCAATGCTGCTGCTTCAACAGGTAGGCTGTGAATAAGTTACCTGGCAGATGAAGAAGGAGGCGTGGCAAATTGTGTCACGCTCCTCCGGAACTAAACACCTTTAAAACGCATTTAAAACGCTGTTTGTAAACGCCATTAAATAACATTTTCACACACTGTAAATCCAAACAGTCAATCTAACTCAAAATAATAATTTAGTACAACTTAATCATTGAAAAAACAAATGAACAAATGTTTTTTTCTTCTAACTCATCCTGGTTAATTTCTCTGTGCTCTCATTTTGAAACTGATGACTTAGAGACAGCATTGATTAGCACACCTGCAGATGTCTTACAGTTTAGGTTTGGGAATGCAGCGGGGTAAATAATTAACAAGAAAGTTGTTCACATTTCAACAAGAAAGTATTCAGTGGATTTGACCTTGTGCTAGTTACCAATGTCTTGGGCCAGTCTTTTATACTTTGTTTAATGTGAAAGTAACAAGTCTGATGGTGTAACAAAGAGTAGGCTAAGAGGGGCCTGACTGTCTTCATTGTTTTCTCTCTAGGTTTATAACCATTCATCAACTTAGAATAATTGTGTGTGTGTGTGTGTGTGTGTGTGTGTGTGAGAGAGAGCGTGTGTGCGTGTGTCTGCTAGCTGACACACTGTAGAAAACAACATGAAAAACGTGAACCATGAAAACATGAAAAACATTTCACTTAATGGAAGCTTTTGATGGCGCACGCCACTAACGACAAACGGAAAACCACCAGGACACACCACTCCGGGTGTAGGCTACTCTGGAACCATCACTAGGTCACTAATTTGTGCGTTATTTACGTTTGATTACGTTTCAGATGGTGGTGCGTGTTGGTTTCCTGTAGGCCTAATAGAGCACTTTTTTCTTTCTTTATTTTTCTATGTCCATATATTGGGGGGGACTTTTTGGTCATATTTGAATATTGGGGTGAGGTGTCCTGATCCTCTGAGAGCCCAGGGCCATGTGAACAGGTTTCCCCATGTTCTGTGTAAGGAGATATTCAGATCAGGAAAGCACTGCTGGGGAGTGAAGATTTGGAGAGAGGCAAAGACTGAATCTAGATTGACTCTAAGATGGACTCTGACAAAAAAATAAAACAGAAGCATGTGGAGAGGGAGAAAAGATCAAAGTAATCCTGCACAGCACAGTGGACACAGTGGTGGTGAGGACAAGCTAACAAGCCAACATAATAGTCGTGTCATAATGTGAGGTTCTGTGACCATCCTCTGGCAACAATGTTTTGATGATTGATTTGACCTCTATGGACCCTTTAGAAAAGATTTAGCCCCCATGTCCCTCCAAAAAATCCCGGCATTTTTTGCTAGAGAGCCGAATTCAAAATGGCGCCCGGCGCCATCTCTAAAAAATAACTTTTGATCTGGATGACCTAGAATCATGTATGAAGGCACTTTTTCATACAAGCCAACCATGAGGATTCCAAATCTGACATAATTTTGATATTACAACTTTGTTTTGACCGCGAAATTCAGGATGGCTGCCATCTAGAGTTCTCAACCTTTTTAGGCCGTGACCCCCAAAACAATCATATTTGGACTGGGGACCCCCCAATTTGCGTGACTCCGTTCCACATATACAGATATTGAGAAAATAGCTGATCTACAAGACCACAATGCCTTGCATTGTGAGGCGTAGTGGGCTTGTAGATGGGCTATTTTCACACACACACACAGACAGATACACACACAGAGAGAGATACACACACACACACACAGACAGATACATAGATAGATACAAACACTCAGGTGCCGTTTACACGATGCCGGTTTTTGTGAAGGGAGCCAGTGGCGAACCTGCCAATTTTGTATTTTATGGCAAATGCCGATTGATCTCAACAGTGCTGGGCAGTGAGCACAGGTCCCTGTAGAGGCCATCGGGGTTTTTGGAATATTTAAAGAAGAAGGAAACTTGCAGTGTTCTACATGGCTCAACCCTGTTGCAGGCCTATTGTGTAGCCTATTAGCGGACTTGGTCCAATGAAGTAAAATAAGCATGAGAAAAAGTTTGGAAGTGTGGAATTTTAATAATACGCTTTTTATATTTTAATTCTTTAAAAATCTAAATAAAATCCACGCTAGTACTAATACATGAAAAAAATAAAATATACATATATTTAAAAAGTAGAATCCATGCAAAAATACTTTAAAAACAAATATATTAATAAATATTTCAGGAAAATATAAGTTCATAAAATGAATTTTATATTACAGTAGGCTATTCAATTTCATTATCACCCCCATACCAGGATGGTTCGACCCAACCTGTAACATGCCACCCGCCATCACCTGTCAATCACTGTCAAAACTCAAACGATGGAGTCATGGTTGAAGCGTAGCGGTAATTCTTGTGCGCTGGTTAGGGGGTACTTAGACTTTAGACTTTTAGGTCTATGGACATTGACTCACTCTTAGGACCAATCCCTGGTGGATGTTCAAGGTACTGCAGGTTTTTGAACTTTCAGGTTTGACTTCATTGTTCAGTATCGAATGCTGCCACTTGCTCACCATCCTTTAAGTTTTACAAATCTGTTGTGTGCATAGTTATGATGTCATAGCAACATGAATCAGCTAGATTGTGAAAGTCTCTGATCATAGACAGTAGGGCCAGAGTGAGATCAGTGAGAGTGGTACTTGTGTGAGAGTGATACTTGTGTGAGAGTGGTAGCCTACTACTGTAGACTGAGTGAGACCAGTGTGTGTAGTGGACTGATGGGACATTCCAGGTCAGCTGTCATTAGAGGCCTCCCAACTATTGCGCCAAAGACGTGCAGGGGGTGTGCCGGGCTAATCCTGTCCCAGTAGAAGGCGGGACTGAGTGAGGTACCCAGGGCACAGGGCTTGGCTTATAATGTGTTTAGTTGTAAAATGAAGGCACAGTTTTTATAGCCATACTTGCATGTTCACTTCAGGTTCCTTGGCTATCAATTTGGTAACGATAACGGGCTATTTGATGTCTTTCAAATAGCTAAACACACTAAACAAGAGGTGTCAAATGTTGAGTTACTCCAGTCTAGATGTTTTGATGTTAATCACTCCTATGATGTATTGCTATTGTCTATCCAAAGTAAAATGCCTGTTTTGAAGTTAACTGATGGTTAAATAACCAAAAATCCGATTGTTGGGCGGTGACATACGTCTGTGATGCAAGTTTGAGTGAAAGAATCACCACTTTTATCACCCAATGTAGGGCACTTAAACGGTGTGTGTGTGTGTGTGTGTGTGTTATATAACACCCAGAGCCGGAAAAAAATCATTTTAATATTTATTGTAAAATTGAAAAAAGAAGAAAGAAAAAAAAACTATCTGCACTGCTGCACTGTACATACATCTTCATGTCAGAATCAGTAACCCAGAACAAACAAAGACTTTTTACACAGTTATAAATAAATCAAAATCCTGTATAATAAATGCATAAATAAATAAATAGAGAATCATGAATGAATTCACATCTTTAAAAACATGACATTGTCAAAGCAGCATGTGTTTTGGAGGGTATTGATTGAGACGTGTTGCCTTGAAGTATCCTTCAGGATGATACTGTAAGTAGCCTTGGCTGGAAACGGTAAATGTTTGGCTCAATTCCCTTTTAACTCAAACTCCACTTTTGACACCACTGTCCCTCCATGTCTTACATACAGTGACAGAATTAATAGCCACCAATTCACTGGCTATTGCCTTTTCATCTGCATTCATCTTTCTGTATTTCTGTTGTGAGTATTTGTGCTATGAAACCAAAGGAGAAACACAATCATTGTAGCACAAAGCCCCACCCACATAATCCCAGAATGTCGCAACGTCCAGGCCTCCCTAAGAGGAGTTCTCTGACATTGCTCCAGCCATACCACACTAAAACACCTCACACATGATGGAAACCATCTTTTCAAATGTGAAATCAGAACCAGAAAACTAGTGTTCCTGGGGACACTGTATCTGGGATTGTAGAACTGGATGATTCTGGAATATTCCTCCATGGAACTCTAGAAATAATTTTTATTCCTGAACATTCGCTTGTGGATTATGCTCATATCAAAAACTGGATATGACTGGACAATGTGCCTAAACAGAGGTCAGCCCCTGAGGGGATAGATGGTGATTGAATCCCAATACTTGCTGACCCTGGAACAGATGTAACATACAGTAGGCGTGGGTCATGCTCATGGTTGACCCCCCCCCCCCCCCCCTTTGTCCTCACTGGTCTGAACCATAAATACATCATACACACAATAAGCTGATGACCAGCCATGGAGAGGTGACGAGAACAGTAAACCCCTGGACGAGCTAGAGTATTTCCTTTGTGACAACTGGGGAATGTTACAATATACTGTATGAAATTGGGTGTAAAAACAAAACAAACAAACAAACAAGCAAAAACAAAAAACAGAAAAGGTTAGAAAAAGGTCCAGTTGTCAAATGTACTAAAAACATTCCCCCATCCCCCGTCCTGAAGCACTCAGAACTTTATACAAGATGATTATTCAGAAGGACTAAACAACTTGTCCATGGCAACTGCACTACCTTCTCCCTTTCTCTCCGGAACATTCTATGCATTGCGTAGAACATTGTGGATGAATACAGCTTTGATATCTGGCAGGTTCTGTATGTGTAGTATGTTCTGTTCTTTACAGCAAGAATACATAAATGGCTTTATTGAGCAACATATTTACAAAAGACAAAGTCAGAGATTCAATTAAGAAAAAGAGAGAAAAGCTTGAGGTGGTTACAGTATGTTTTCTTGATTAAGAAAAAAGAGAGAAGAGTTTGAGGTGATTATGTTTTCTTGTAGCTGATGTGGTATTGTGGCTGAAGCTCAAGAAGGCGGTGACAACTTGCAGGACAGAATAAGAGCAAGCAGGGGAGGGGTACGGCCTGCGGATTTAGACACTAAATTAAGATACACTCTCAGAAAGAAAATGGTATGTTTCCATACCATGGTACGTTTGCTAATGTATCCTACAGGGGTCAAAATTGAGCCCTGAGGTATTAACCGTGTCTAGTACCATTTATGTATCTTTCATAAACAAAATGAGTACTGTTTTTGTACCCCTAAATGTACAATACACTGTAAACCCCAAGAAGTTAAATGTTATGTTAAGTTATTTTGAGTTTGTTTGACTGTTCGGTTTCACAGTATACTGTAGCTTGTTTGCTAAGAGTTTATTTAACTGCTAAGTCAAAGCCCTGCATTCCCCCTCTTAGATGACTGCTGTCGGGTAGATACAGGATAATTAAGCTCAGTAAAGCTGTCTGTCCTGGATACGTCAATGATGCTCGTGACCCCGCCACTCTGCCCACACCCTCAACAACCCTGAGGAGATGGTACAGCCCAGTCCTCTGTACACTGTGGGTTTCAGACTCCTTCTGTGCAGAGTTTAGCTCAGCTTTGCTTAGTTTGTCCACTGCTTGCGCATGTCTTGTACTGTATACTACACCTATATAACTGGGACTACAGCTGAAGACGTGCTTTACTTGCTAGTTACCCACTGCCCCAACAATAGCCTGTAGCTATATGGCAACAACCCCCCCCCCCCCCACCCCTCTCAAAATTCTGTTTTTGTATAAAAACCCCACCCCTACCCTGGTTCTCTGATGCAAGCACCTTTATCATCATCATCATTATCGTTATTGTTATTTATTAGATTCAATGCATCTCTACAGATCTACGGGCGAATATGCATGCACAAATAGTGAGGCTACTAGGCAGGGCAAACTAGGAGAGAAGCACCTTTTGGCAATAAATAGAAGTTCAAAATAGTTTATCTATCTCTATGTGTGTATGTTTTTTATGTATTTAGGAATGTATGTCTGTGTGTGTGTCTTTCTATGCATGTATGTGTGTGGGCATGGATGACTTAAAAAAGGACATTTTAAAAAAGGTACTTTTACATTGTTGTGAACACTTGTTATCTGGCTTAATAGGAAGTGATATGACTGCTTCCTGTGTGTGTTCATCCTTATACCACTGTTATGTTGGGTCACAGTAAGAGCAGCTGCCTTGCAAATGGGAATGTGTATTTCTTTCCATCGCCCCTGGCAACCACACCGGAAAAATCTAACTTGGAATGCTGGCGGAGGCTCCATTTACTCTTTTGTTCCTAATTGGCTTATGGCTCTCTTTTCCCACAGAGTAGCCAGCTCGGCGGTACCAGTCTCAGCCCTGGACTCAGCACCTCCATGGGTAGCATGTCCAGACCAGAGCCAAACTCTGTCCTCTCCATATCTCTACATGGCAGGTCATATTGATTCTGTAGACGTTCTGGTGGCTAAAGTCACTTCATAGTTCTGGTCTTTGTTTGCCTCAAGAGTCCATGCAGGGTTCTTGGAATAGGACAAAGGAGACATCAGACTGATGTGTTTTTATGTCCTTCAACTGTGTTTTTATGCCAATAGGAGCTAGCTTGTAAGCCCCCGCCCCCCCGTATATATCTCATTATAAAAGGGAGACAGGGAGAGGGCTTACTCCTTGGTCCTCAAATCACTGCCCCACCCTAACAGCTAACTGGTCATAGTGCACATGGCTAGTTGGGTAAATCACAGGAGTTATACTCCTAAATGTACTGAAGTCATGGGTGAAATGACATGGTACTCAGTGTCGTTTTTTACAAATCAAGAAATACATAAATTCAGTGCAATAAATTCCGAAGCTGCGAGTAAAATTCAAACTGACCGCTTGGAGACCCATGGCTTGGTACTGTAGGTCTGAGGCAGAGGTATCACTGAACTTAGAAGCAGTGCAGAAGTAGTCTCACCAGAGACCAGAGGGAGAGACAGCCACTCAGACCTGCTTGTGTGAGTGTGTGTGTGTGTGTGTGTGTGTGTGATGTGGCCCTAGTGTACTGGAATCTGCCTCGTGGAATAATAAACTAATGCACACACTTTAGAGATACAAACCCAGTGGCTCTGAATCACGATGTGGATCTCAGTGATCCCGGTGGATCTCAATCATGGTGTCAATACGAATGTCTTGTCACATAAATGCTCTTCTGCTTATATATATCCTCGAAAGCATTTAGAAAAACATTAAAGAAATGAACAAAACAAGCTAAACACTTTGAATAGACCAACTCCTTACCACCCCACCCTTAGCAAATACTGTAACACCACCCTATTTTAATACAGACACACACACACACACACACACACACCTCTCTCTCTCTGAGGGCTAGTTGAAGCCATAGAGGCATCATATGCCCTACCGATTAATCAATCAATCAATCAATTAATAAATAAAATAAAATAAAATGGTAATAAAATAAAATAAAATAAGCAGCTGGCACTGGAAAGGTTGTGATCCAAATCAGACGCAGTCGTGTGTGGCCAGATTCTTGACTAAACGCGGGCCAATTCGGGCGTGGTTCTAGTTCGAGTTCTACGTAGTGACTGCTTCTGGTGGGGACCTGACCCAGGGTCAACTGCCATGGAGTGCTCCTCATGAAAAACATTTGGTCCTCTATGTCCTGCACTGGATACTGGCACACTGACTATGGCAGAAAAGAGACAAAGAGAGGGAGAGAGAGAGAGAGAGAGAAATAGAGAGAGACAAAAGACAAATAAAGAGGGAGATAAAGAGAGAAATAGACAGAGATAGAGAGAGAATGAGAGAAAGAGAGAGAAATAAAGAGAGAGATAGAGAAAGAAAGAGAAAAAGGGAGAGATAAATAGAGAGAGAGAGAGGTAAAGAGAGAGAGAATGAGAGAAAGAGAGTACTGAAGACCCTGTGCTTACTCATGAAGCATGCAGGAGAGATAGTACAGACGCTGGGCAAGAAAGCGAGGGATATCGAAATAGAAGATTTCGTGTTTTCATCCATCTTCATGTTAGTTTGTGTGTGTGCTAGTGTGTGTGTGTCTGTGTATATGTGTGTGTGTGTGTGTGTGTATATTTGCCTCATGGATTTCATTCTGTCTTTAAATAAACTTGTTTGTGTGTATTCCACCTTCAGCGATGGTGCCGTCCTTCACTGTTGGCATGTTTGTACAAGAAGTCCCTGAAGTCTGTAATCTTCTCTGTGCTTTCCTGTAGCCTTGGATGTGAAGCTCGTCTCTGCAGACACACTCCACACTCTCCTCCGCTCATACTTTACAGGTTAAGAGTTTATAAGAGTAGTTTTTTTATCAATAGTATTTTTTTTTATTTCAAGAAAAAAGTTTTTGTCCTTCAAGGAGTCAACAATCCTCCAAAGAGAACCTGGAACAGAAAGAGAGAGAAAGAGAGTGAAGAGCTTCACCACATGACACATGCTACTGCATGGAGTCTGACATACACTCCAGACATGTGTGTGTTACGTGTGTGTGTGTGTGTGTGTGTGTGTGTGTGTGTGTGTGTGTGTGTGTGTGTGTGTGTGTGTGTGTGTGTGCACGTGCATATGTATATGTACAGTATGTGTATCTGTGTGTCTGTGTGTGTAAATGTGTATGTGTGTGTGTGTGTGTGTGTGTGTGTGTGTGTGTGTGTGTGTGTGTGTGTGTAAATGTGTTTGTGTAAGTGTGTGTGTGTGTCTGTGTGTGTGTGTGTGTGTGTGTGTGTGTGTGTGTGTTAATATAATCAGCTTTATTTGTATAGCACCTTTCATACACAGAATGCAGCTCAAAGTGTTTTGCATTTGGAGCATTTAACACAATAGAGAAACATATTGTAATAATAGAAACAGAGCAGTAAATAAAACATCAGAGATTTAGAATTAAGTAAAAATGAGAATTCAGAAGACGGTAAGGAAATTGATACGCATTGAATGCATACAGTACAAAGAGGACCCTGTAAATAGCAGCAGTAGAATGTAAAATAATGAATACAGCTATTAATAAGTTAATAATAAGAAAAAAGTGAGTTAACTAAAATCTCTCAAATACAGATATGTTTTCAGGTCTTTATTTAAAGATGTTTACAGAATTTGCCTGTTTGATGTACAAAGGCAGGGTGTTCCATAGCTTCAGTGCTAATGGATAAAAGCAGCTTGTGGAGCCAGTGCAGTTCAGCTAACACAGGCATGATGTGCTCTCTCTTCTTGATCTTAGTTAAGGTCTAGCAGAGTTCTGTGAGTTCCAATTTCTTTATATGCTCTTTATATGCTGTTTTGGGAGACCAGTAAAAAGTGCATTGCAGTAGTCTAACCTACTAGTAATAGGCATGGATTCATTTTGCTGCATCTTGTTGAGTTAAGGCCACACTTTGCCAATGTTTCTCAGGTTGAAATAAGCTGTCTGGGTAACTTTACTGGAAGCCAAACTAGCATACACATTCTTGAGGAAACTAGTAGGGACTGGATCCAGGATGCTGAGGAGCTATTGTTGAGGAGCCGGTCTGAGTAACAATTTTGCTGACCTCGGATTGTGTAATAGTGTTAAAAAAATCAGAATTTTGCGGGGCCTGTTTTTGGGTGCACTATCAAACTTGTTACCTGTGTTACCAATGTCCACCTTTATAGAAGTTACTTTGTTTTTGAAGAAATCTGCAAATTCTTAGCATCTTAGAGAAGATGCCTGATTGAGAGTGTCAAAGGGTGTTTGATGTAGTAGCCTATCAATGGTGGAGAACAACATCCTAGAGTTTCCACTTAGCAGCAATTACCTTAGAGAAGTGGATCATTCTCTCGCTCTGCTCTATTATAGCAGCTTTATTATAGTTTGCTATTTTTTCTTTTAGAATGGCACGGTTGTGGGTGGACCCCGTAACATGCTCCAGCTCCAGCTGTCCAGAGTATTAAGGAACTGGATATTGAAATTGAAATGCTGTGTCTGTATGGATGTGTGTATAGATGAAGTACCCTGTCTAACCTGTGCTGTGGGGGCGTGCGGGAGCATCAGGGGTATCTGGGGTGGTCAGTAGGGGCGGTTGGCATCCTTGGGTCGCTTCAGCTGCACTTTGAGCCTCTTCATGCCAATCTGGAAGCCATTCATGGCCTGGATGGCAGCGTGGGCACTACCTGGGTTATCAAAACTCACAAAGCCTGCATATGGAGAAAACACACACACACACACACACACACACACGCACACACACACACACACACACACTCACACACACACACACAAACAAGCACACACACACACACACACACACACAC
>NW_027468663.1:38531997-38534497 GCF_046254945.1 Alosa pseudoharengus
TAGAGGGTTTTGAATCTGCACTCTTAATTTGTGTGTGTGTGTGTGTGTGTGTGTGTGTGTGTGTGTGTGTGTGTGTGTGTGATAGATAGATAGATAGATAGGTAGATAGATAGATACTGTAGATAGATTGAGAGAAAGAGAGAGAGAGAGAGTAACAGGAAGGTGGGGATTAAAACAGTCTCTTCCTGTTTTTTAAAAAAGATGAGTGGAGCAATGATGGGCGGAGGAGGATGAGTGGAGAGACGGATAGAGGACTGTGTGAGAGATGAGTATGACAGTGTATCCAGGGTGTTAACAACAAGCTGTCAGCTTACACACACACACACCAACACACAATGAAGGACAGAAGAAAGGAAGAGAGAGGACAGGAATACAGAGAGAATGAGAGAGAAAGAGATAGCGAAAGAGCAAGATAATTCCGGTATTTAGCACTTTGAGTCCCTTTTCTGGTTTGTTTGGGATGAACTAGACTGGTGGACACTGGAATTTTGACGATTGGTCCTGTCTTGACTTTCTGACTCGTTTTGAATCGCCTTTGTTTTAGAGTGGCTGGTTATGGGCATGCATAAACATGTCCTTAAAGGTGCCATGTGTAATGTCCGCCAAAAAATTAATTCATACTCCACATTCCATAAAAGATGGGGCAGTATACCTCCAGAAAGTGAGTTGGTCTACCCTAGAGTAACAACCGAGACGCGTGTATTACAGTTTGGCTGGCGGTTATGTTGCCCGCATACCACCTCCCATGGCTGAAACTAGTATTACGACACCTGTCGGGCTGTGGCTAGTAATTTAGCGTGCTAATTCAGGTTGATATCTCTGCAGCACTATAAATTTTTTTAAGACATCATCACCCTTATTTCTTCTCATTCTTTTGATGCGTGTAGCTAATGTTTTTAATATTTTTACCTCAATTCTTACACATGGCACCTTTAAAACAACCCTTAACGTTTGTTTTCAAAACTGTGCAACTCACCGAGTGGTTAGTGGTGTTTGTTGATTATTAAAAATAAATATATTGGCGCAATGTATGATTTCAATCCGTGTTATTTGCTATTGTGGAACTATTTTTTTCAGTTACCTCACAACTGCGTATGAACTTCCGCTCAATATTTGAGTCTGAAGCACTCCTCCAAACTCCTCCATTGCAAACGCTAACTGGGTAAGACGTAAACACGGAAGTGACGTAGCCTAGTTCCCGCCTTGACGAGTGACTTGACAGATTACAGATCGAATTGCCATTTGAATTTTGCAACACAAAGAGCGTGGCAAAGTGCAATGCAATCACAGGTTTTAATAATTCTATTTGATCACGCGCTATTTCTTTTACTCCATTTGAATAAAATGCCTCAAAACGATGGAAAAACTTTTAGCCCAAAATAATCCAAATTGTTTTCAGGCTGGCATTGTCAGTTTTGCCAAATATTTTTTCAAAATGCTACTACATTCCTACATTGCACTTTGAATATTAAATTGGAAAACAAATTGACAGTTAAATTATGAAACTGAATATTGAAAATTTAAATGCAAAATGAATTGCCATTTGAATTTTGAGACTGAAGTACCATGGCAAAATGGAATGCAATTCAATCCATGCTTATTCTATTTTTTAACCAAAATTATTCAAATTGATTTTAGGATTGCATTGTCACTTTGCAGATTAAAATACAATTTATTGGAAATTATTGCAAATTGCAATATTAAATTACATAATGAATTGGCAATTGCATAATGTAATGTCATTTTGAATTGCATATTGCAGATTGCATTCTCATTTGAATAAAGAAACACATATGCTTCCATATTTGTGCACACAGGTTTACACAGAGTGATAAATACCCTACATCTTTACTTCTAAGAGACCCTGCCTCTCTTGGATGCTCTTTTTCATACCCAATCGTGTTGCCAGTTACCCTAATTAGTTGTGAAACATTCTTCCTTTTGTTTTCTTTATCATTACACAACTTTTCCAGCATTTTGTTACCCCCGTCCCAACTTTTTTTGAAACATGTTGCTGGTATCAAATTCAAAATTAACATATATTTTCCATGAAATAGTCAAATTTCTAATTTTCAACATTTGATATATTGTCTGTGTCCTTTTTGCAACTAAATATAAGTTTAAGAGATTTGCAGATTATTACATTCTGTTTTTATTCACATTTTACACAACGTCCCAACTTTTTCTGTTTTGGGGTTGTACAAAATGGCAAATAAAACATGACAGAAACTGTATTTCACTATGCTACTTGTTTTGGAACATCAACGAACATCACTAACCACTCGGTGAGTTGCACAGTTTTAAAAACGAACGTTAAGGGTTGTTTTAAGGATATGTTTGTGCATGCCCATGGCTAGCCACTCTGAAATAGTCAAAGGCGATTCAAAACGAGTCAGAAAGTGGAGTCAAAATTTCGGTGTCCACCACTCTAGTTCATTCAAAACAAACCAGAAAAGGGACTCAAAGTGCTAAATACCGGAATTATCCTTTAAAGAAATAG
>NW_027468663.1:38539497-38561997 GCF_046254945.1 Alosa pseudoharengus
ATTCCTGCTTTATATGTCCCGGTCAGCCAGAAAGAACGAATGAAACAAAATGCTCGTTTGAACGTGAACGGTTTTGTTCAGAGCTGAAAATGCAATTGTGTTTGACAGAGGGCAGATGTAAATTACTAGTGACAAAATATTAGCTTTCAGTGTGGCACGATGTCTTTGTAAATTAGCCTACGTTTAATTAAAAAGTGGTTAATTCTTCCTGCTTCTCCCTACAACCAGACAGTGTTGCAAATTGTGTCTTTCCGTCACTCTGTCTCTTTCGTTGCTCTGATTGGTTTTTGGCCTCTCCTATTGCGTCCGAGGCATTTTGATCGGCGTCCGTTTGGGAACGCCCTTTGGAAATGGGCTGTGAATGAACCTTCCCCAGACCCACTCTCAGTTACGACTGAAAAGGGTCTGGTTTCAACCGGGCTAGCTAGATGCTAGAATACATTGAAAATCGAACTCCAACATTGTTCTATTTTAAAGGCACGCTCTGTAACTCCAGTCATTTCTTCGCCGATTTCACACTTTTGTTGTCACATTTTTCCCTACGGAACTCCCCCTACAGCTTTGGGGTGCATGTTTCACAACCATCTCTTTGGGCTTTTCACTGGCTCTACCATGATGAACATCTAAAAAACCATTGTTGCTTGTTCTTATAGCTAGCCTACATGGCTAACTGGTGCTTGCAGGGCGTGTGTATGTCCAGAGAATGTTAAGCATTGAAGGCCAGATGTATGTACATTTATGAACGTAGCGTTATCAGTGCCATGGCCAACCCGCAAAAAACCCACACTGTGACACTTCAGTTATTCCAATAAACCATGCTTTACTAAAACCTAGCAGAGTATAGCCTACACGCATCTGCACTCGTCTATTATTTGACCTCATTGGCAAAGTGAAACTAACTTCACCATGGTGTCATAGTCATTGACAAAACAGTTTTACACAGTTAATTACTTTCACTATTGACTGACAATGGGTTACCATCGAAAACATAGCCTGAAAAAAGCCAGACTTTGTTCGAATGACTGAATAAAAAACCTAAGGACATTTATCCTGCAGAGGAGTTGCTGCTTACATCTTGTGACAGTGCGTCTTCAACTGTGCTTCATATGCACCTTTGCTATAGACCAGTTTTTTCTTGGTCAGTGGTGTAATGCTTTTTAGATGGTGTAAGATAATGATTTTTAGATAATGCACCAGACCCCATCTTAGGTTGTTAATTGCCACACCCCTGAGCACAAAGCTTAATAAAAGTGAAGTGCATGGCGCAAAACTCGAGTGTAAAATAGGAATAAACTTTGCGTCGGGATGATAATCTGTTTTGCGCCAGGTTTTGTGTCAATATATGTGAAAATACAGGGCCCAGCGGGACTGGTCATTAAAGGAATTATCCGGAGTAAAATGCCCTTTAGATCAATTTACGGATGATTGGGAGTACATACGTTGAGTTGACATCAAAATCAGTCGATTGCCGAATGTGGAGTAACACGCTCACGTCACGTGACATTTCAAAATTCCAACCTGTTAGTAAGCTAGGGTTTGCTGTTGCATACAACTTCTCCGCACTCCGGCTCCTACGGACTTTCCACTAAAGATGGCAGCTGCAGCTAGCCTAGAAATCTAGACGCGCCCCTAGTGGATGTTGGCAGTGTGACACGAGTTAAGCTTTTATTAAGTTGGCAAACGTTTGAACTAGCCAACTAGCTCCGCTGGTGGGAAACGCATGGGACTCATAGCGCTGCCGCTGTCCTATTGCGTGCAGAGGGAATTTGAAAGACAACTGATTATCCCGCCCCTCGGACTGAGCACTGCGAACAGTGAGTGTCCAGACCCTACATTTTAATGTGGGTCTGGCTCGTCAGGCTAAGCTGCAGCAGCAACATTTCCGGAAAGGTACTGGCATGATGAAATTCATTCTGGACTCTCTATCCGACCACAGACCTCGGGATACTTCGGTTTGGCTTTAGGGACCCTCTACTCACTACCACGTAAGTGAAATGTTGTTTGGAACTGTAGAAGTGGTATAAAAATAGCGTTTTGTAGAGGCGAAATGACATGCCCAGGTCACTTCCAGGCTAACGAGTTTTGACTAAAAACGGTAAAATCGAACTTTCTTAAAACACATCTGAATTACATGATTTTGATGTCAACTCAACGTATGTACTCCCAATCATCCGTAAATTGATCTAAAGTGCATTTTACTCTGGATAATTCCTTTAACACTACTATGTCCTCTCATTCACACTGTGTGTGTGTGTGTGTGTGCTCCTTCATGCGCACATGCAGGTGACTCCCTCGGGGCAGGATTTCAGAGAGAGAGAGAGAGAGAGAGAGTGAGTGGTGTGTGTGTGTTTGTTTTTGTTGTGGTGTGTGTGTGTGTGTGTGTGTGTGTGTGTGTGTGTGTGTGTGTGTGTGTGTGTGTGTGTGTGTGGGGGTGGATGGTCGAGGGAACAGGTGGGTGAGGGGATACCTGGGGGTTTCCGTCTGTTGCTTTCCCTTTTTAGTCATCACTTGGGGAGTCACACTTGGTGTGTGTGTATGTGTCTATGGCACAAAGGGACTGTCATTTGGCCATATTAGCGCTACAGCTGAGATCATAGCCCCTCTACACACACACACACACACACACACACACACACACCACAACACACATACACACACAGCTTATTCCATCTCTGAAACACATAATATTTAGCCTCTTAATTTGCATTGAGTTAAACTGAGATATGTGCTGACCCATTTGATAAGAGTCATAAGATGTGTGTGTTTGTATGTTTGTGTATTCTGTATGTGTTCATATTCGTGTGTAGCCTATGTGTGTGTGTGTGAGAGACTAATTAGATTCAGTATGCTCAGAGATCTATACCATAACAGGGTAACTGTGACTACAGGGAAAAATAAGCTTTTAAGATTTAAGAAGCCACCCACTGATGAGTCCTGATTGGCTCAGAGATCCCCTCTGAGTCCTGATTGGCTCAGAGTTTCCTTCTAAAGGTGTCCCATACATACATACATCTACAGTTATTATAATAGGATCATCTCCTCATCCCCTCATGTCTTCAACAGCACGATGACTTGTTTAGGTTAACACAATGTACATGTGTATTATTATCACATAATTATGTATTTATATATATTTATATATCTATGCCTGTGACTTTGTGAGTGTATGTGTGTGTGTGTGTGTGTGTGTGTGTGTGTGTGTGTGTGTGTGTGTGTGTGTATGTGTGTGTGTGTGTGTTTGTGTGTGTTTACTTACGGCGTGTGTGTATGTGCTGTAGGTAGTAAAGGGCAGCGCCACTGAGGGGTTGAAGATGCCGAAGTGTCCAACCATCTGCTGCATGCGGCGGATGGTGCGCTCCTTATCAGTGTCCGCAAACTTCACCACCAGACTGGACGACGCTCCCTAAGATGATAGACAGAGAGAGAGAGAGAGAGAGAGAGAGAGAGAAAGAGAGAGAGACAGTGAGAGAGGGAGAGAGAGGGACATATAAAACCCCTATAATAAACCATCATATGGATAGAGGACCCTCAAGGTATCACCCCACCTACACCCACACCATAGTAAGGTATCACCCCACCTACACCCACACAAAAGTAAGGTATTACCACACCCACACCATATTAAGGTATCACCCCACCTACACCCACACCATAGTAAGGTATCACCCCACCTACACCCACACCATAGTAAGGTATCACCCCACCTACCCCACCTACACCCACACCATATTAAGGTATCACCCCACCTACACCCACACCATAGTAAGGTATCACCCCACCTACACCCACACCATAGTAAGGTATCACCCCACCTACCCCACCTACACCCACACCATATTAAGGTATCACCCCACCTACACCCACACCATAGTAAGGTATCACCCAACCTACACCCACACCATAGTAAGGTATCACCCCACCTACACCCACACCATAGTAAGGTATCACCCCACCTACACCCACACCATAGTAAGGTATTACCACCTACACCCACACCATAGTAAGGTATCACCCCACCTACACCCACACCATAGTAAGGTATTACCACCTACACCCACACCATAGTAAGGTATCACCCCACCTACACACCATAGTAATGGGGCATCAAGTACAGAACATCTCTCTTTCTCTGTTAGTGTGTGTATGTTCTATAAGCTTTCTCTCTCTGTGAGCATGTGTGTGCTCTCTCTTTCTGTGTGTGTGTGTGTGTGTGTGTGTGTGTGTGTGTGTGTGTGTGTGCGTGTGTGTGTGTGTGTGTGTGTGTGTGTGTGTGTGTGTGTGTGTGGGTGTGTGTGTGAGCCCCATACTGTCAGATGGAGTTAGGCCTCCTGAGCGTCCCCTGCAGTGTGTCTTTGAAGGCTGGGCTTTGGTGATTAATTCATACCAGTGAATGATTCATGACACACACACGGTTTAGGCAGGGCACTCACACACCAGACGCCAACACACACACTCCTGCTGTGAACACTGACACAGATCATATCTGAGTGGGGTGTGTGTGTGTGTGTGTGTGTGTGTGTGTGTGTGTGTGTGTTCATCTACTTTATGCCCACACATAATTTCACACATTCAGACAGTCACGTCCCTCTCTCCTGTCTCTCCTTCTTTCACACACACACACACACACACAGACACACACACACACACACACACACACACACACACACAGACACACACACACACACACACACAAACACTCAAATACAAAAGTTATTGAATTTCAGGCTACATGTGGATCCATGAAAGTGTTTGTGTGTGTGTAAGCATATGTGTTTGTGTATGTGTTAGCATAATGTGTTTTTATGTGTGTGTAAGCATATATGTCTGTGTGTGTGTGTAAGCTTATATGTTTGTGTGTGTCATATGTGTTTGTGGATGTGTTAACTTATGTGTTTATGTATGTGTTAGCATATGTGTTTGTGTGTGTGTGTTAGCGTGTTTGTGTGTGTGTTAGCATATGTGTTTGTGTGTGTGTTATATGTGTTTGTGTAAGTGTTAGCATATGTGTTTGTGTGTGTTTTAGCATATGTGTTTGTGTGTGTGTTAGCATATGTGTTTGTGTATGTGTTAGCATATTTGTTTTGTGTGTATTATTTGATAATCCACATAATATTTCCATGTGAATTAACTGATTTGACTGTACATCCATTGGCTCCCTATAGTAGCCAGAATTAAATTTGAACGTCTCACTTTGGCCTATAGGACACTGACTGGATCTGCTCCTATTTTAATTCAATAATCAAGCCTTACATCCCCAACCTCCCACTGCGATCTTCTGATGAGCGTCTGTTATGTCGACCAGTCATAAAAATTAGGTCTAATTCAAGACTCTATTCCTCAGTGGTTATGTTGGTGGAATGAGTTGCCCAGTGCTCTCCGTTTCTGTGGTATTTTTGTGTCGTTTAAGAGGGGTCTAAAGACATTCCTGTTCAACATGTACCTAGTTGTTTAAGCGCTTCTTATGTGTTATGGTTTGTATAATATTGTTTTATTTTCATTAGGCTGTTGAGGTTGTTAATTTGACATTATTGTTTATTATTGATATTCTCCTTAATGTAGTCTTACCATGTCATTGTTTTTATATTATTGATTGAATGGACATTATTGTTTTATTATTGCTTTCCCCCTCATTTTCATAGCTTATTTTATTAGGCTATTGATTGAATTGATATTGTTGTTTATTATTACTATTCTCCTTATTATATTTGACCAACATTCTAATCTGTTCCCTGTTCAATTTTAAATATTATGTTGTTTTGTATTTGTGTGTCGCTTTGGACAAAGGCGTCTACCAAATCCATAACCATAACATGTTTTTGGTAAGTGTGTGTGTGTGTGTGTGTGTGTGTGTGTGTCTGTGTGTGTGTGTGTGTGTGTGTGTGTGTGTGTGTATACACTCACAGGCATGGTCTGGCTCCCGTGAAGGGCACTGATTGCTGCCTGGGCTTCTGTATGTGTAGAGTATTTCACAAACGCACAACCTGCAACACAATACACCCTCATAAACATACATAACATTTAACATAACCCAACTATCACAGTCTGTTATGTGGTCAAAATATTCCAAGAAAACTTGTGTGAGACTGCACCTTTATTCATCACACCGAGGACATGTTACCCACACGAAATATCATGTAACAAGCCCACTTCTCTGTAGCTGAAGTCTGTTCTTATACCATTAAAGGTACACTATGCAAGATTTCCACCTTAAAGGAACACGCCACCCAATGTCAGTAGTAATATATGTTCTTACCTTAACTTTCACGAGTTGAGTCATACCTCTCCCGTGTCGGTCCGTGCACTCAAACGCTCTGGTGCGCGGCTGGACTGTGTTAGCATGTTGCTATGCTAGCGGGCTTTGCCGTAACTAAGCGTAGAAGTAATCAAAAACATCCACGTTTTCCCGACTTAAATACAGTTGCACGAGTAGTTGATAGAAATGCTACGGCCACGCAACATGAAACGTGGCGATTTTCCAAGCGAATAAACAGGAGAACTGTGTGGCGCAATAGCACTTGGGAGTACTTCGACCTAGCGTAGTAGTATGTTAACACCTAATTGTAGATCCTATCCACCACAGAGTTTAGAATCCATGCTGGATCGACCCTCAGCCTCTCCTTCCCTCTGAGCGAGAGAGAGGCACACACACTAGAGATGCGCTGATGGGCTATTATTTCAACCATAACTGCATAGCAAAACTTATCATCCATCAGCCATCCATCAGCACCAAAGTTTTTTGACCAATTTTCAAAACCGCACCCGCCCACCATCCGCTAGTTGTTTTAATGTAGGCTATATGGGTGATGCAGCGCTGCTGACGTGAGGCTAGAAAGCCCCTGCCTGTTCTAGAAAGACTGATCAAATGCAGCAAATATATTAAAAGGCTAAAGTCGTACATTGGCTATGTTGTAGCCTATCCCCAGAATATCAGCAGCAAACTCAGTCTCTGTCTCGCAAAACAGTCTCCAAATAAAACGCACATCGGCCTGTTGCCTATTCTGCCAGCTTGTGACAATATATCGTCCAAAATGCTTGATTGCATTGCATTCTCCACATTTTTAGCTAAATTTCCATGTACCACATCAGCATTTTTGTTCAGTGAATCTTTTGTAAATTGCTTTACAATTACCATCGGGCCTATAGGCCTATTGCCTGGCTTGCCTCAGCTTCGGTCACGTCCTTTTACAATTTTATCATTGTAATAAAAAACACAATTTGCCACATAATTTCAACATGCTCCTGGCCTACTAATTAATGCCTATTGTACTTTATTTTTTGCAAAAAGAAAGAAATCCTTGATAAAATAACAAGTCATTCACATTATAGGCTACTTTACACACTGTTATGTCAGGGTGACTGACAAGCCTGTTCTGAAGACTCCCATTCATTTTGACTGCACGAGCGACAGCACAATTCATTTTAAAGCAATTTACAAAAGATTCACTGAACAAAAATGCTGACGTCATGTCAGCAGCACTGCATCACCCATATAGCCTACATTAAAACAACCAGCGGATGGTGGGCGGGTGCGGTTTTGAAAATTGGTCAAAAAACTTTGGTGCTGATGGATGGCTGATGGATGATAAGTTTTGCTATGCAGTTATGGTTGAAATAATAGCCCATCAGCGCATCTCTAGTGTGTGTGCCTCTCTCTCGCTCAGAGGGGAGGGAGAGGCTGAGGGTCGATCCAGCATGGATTCTAAACTCTGTGGTGGATAGGATCTACAATTATGTGTTAACAATACTACTACGCTAGGTCGAAGTACTCCCAAGTGCTATTGCGCCACACATTGTAGTTCTCCTGTTTATTCGCTTGGAAAATCGCCACGTTTCATGTTGCGTGGCCGTAGCATTTCTATCAACTACTCGTGCAACTGTATTTAAGTCGGGAAAACGTGGATGTTTTTGATTACTTCTACGCTTAGTTACGGCAAAGCCCGCTAGCATAGCAACATGCTAACACAGTCCAGCCGCGCACCAGAGCGTTTGAGTGCACGTACCGACACGGGAGAGGTATGACTCAACTCGTGAAAGTTAAGGTAAGAACATATATTACTACTGACATTGGGTGGCGTGTTCCTTTAATATAACCTCTGCGAACTTGAACTTGTAATAGGGGAATCGTTCACTTAGCATAGCCATACAGCATAGCCGTAGCGAGTCGCTAACGAGTGAACCAGCAATGCAACTTCAAAATTTCTTGACTCGAAGACATCTCGCGAGAATCGTGAGACATTACCTTGTCAGTAGATCTAGCTCTTTGGAGATGGTTTTGCCTGTTGTTAGTCCTTTGCCTCCACAACAAAAGCATTTTCATTGTGCACAGGGAAAACAAGCCACGAGAAGTAGGCTATTTACAACGGCAAATTAAAATATAAATATATAGTGACTCTAGGGGGAGCTCTACAGTCGTCAAAAATACCTGAAACTGCATAGTATACCTTTAATACACACACAGAGAAATCAGGAGGTATCACCCCCAACAATGATCCATCCAACCAGTTAGTATTAACAGAGATAAGAATATTTACAAAACCCCTTAACTTTCCCCTAACCTAGGCAATGTTTGCGTTGGTATTCCCCCTGGGGTCAGCACCATCAGATAACTTAGAACATGCTTCTCACTATCCAATGATTCCCACAAAGGGAGGCTTCCAAAAACACAGGAGGTATATCAATAGACTCAGTCAAAGGAAGGTTACTATGGGCTGTATTTTGCACACCAGCGCATGGCGTAAAAATCGTTTTCCACCCAAGCAAAGTTTAATTCGGTATTTTGCACGTTTATTTTTTAAACATTGCGTCCAGGGGTGTGGCAATTAACAACCTAGGGAGGGGCCTGGCGCGTTGTCTAAAAATCGCTATTGTACACCACCTAAACCTGGTCAGAAGTCAATGGCGAGTTGTTCATATGCTATTTTAAGAGCGCATGTCAACAGTCATATTGGCAGGTGCACGCACCATCCTTCTATCATTCATGAACCACCAGCGCACGTCCATGCAAAGCATTACAAATTGCACGATTACAATGGGAAACATAATTAGAATAAAGATATTACGAAATACTGTACATCTCATGATGAGTAGTTATTCACCATCATTTGCAAATTGGTAATGACGGTTAAAAGTGATTAGGGGAGAGGCGAGAGACACGTATGGAGCACAGCTGAAGACACACTGTCACGAGATATAAGCAACTCCTCTGCAGGATAAATGTTGTTTTATTCAGTCATTTGAGCAATATTAATGTAAGTGTTGTTTTTTCCAGCCTATGTTTTCGATGGTAACCCATTTTCAGTCAATAGTGAAAGTAACTGCATATAACTGTTTTCATTGACTGACACCTTGGTGAAGTTAGTTTCACTTTGCCAATGAGTTCAAATAATAGACGAGTGCAAATGCGTGAAGGCTATGCTAGGTTTTAGTAAAGCATGGTTTAAGAATGACTATTTCATACGGTCTCGCAGGCAGCCTCCTTCAAATGCACCGTTGAATGCTAAAATACCGATGCATTTATTTGACATATCGCGCTTTGCGCCGTTAAAGGGAATGACAGCTGTCATTCTCATTGGTTTAAAATGATGTTACGCCCCAAACACACCCATATGACTGATTAAAAAACCTAGGAACACCTTGTTGCACCATGCGCTCCACGTTTGATAACGAAACCCCTCCCAATGTGAACTGGACATCCTACTAAATTAGAATAGACTTTTGACGAGTGACGATGCACTTTAGAATGTCATGATAGGGCCCTATATCCTCACAGCACATATGCAGGTTAAACTAAAACATTTCATTCAATAAGAAACGTATCATGCGTTGTTATATCTATTACATAACATTTATAACAAATATGCATGCACAGTTACCCTACTGTAACATGTACATATTTGGGCTAATAGCCTCTTCACTAATATATCCCCACACAAGGGTTCCTACCTTGGCTGTTTCTGTCAGGACCTTTTAAGACAGAACACACCTCAATGACTTCATAGGGCTAAAATCATAGATATTAGAAAGCTAGATACCGCATTGGGCTCCCGAACGTACGTAAATAGCGTCGACATCTTGGTGGGGGCAACAATAACTGGAGGCCAATGGAGAAACACGAGACTCTGACTGGAAATCAAACAGGTGTCTCTGATTGCGGCAAGTGTTGCTGTCACTCCTCCATAGACAGTAAACATGCTGCCCCCAGCAATATGGCGGCCGTGTTTATGTATGCCACTTAATAGAACTAGTGCCCAACTAGTGCCCGGTATCTAGCTTTCTAATATCTATGGCTAAAATAACAGAGCAAGTGAAAGAACATAGATGGTTCCTACCTTTGCTGTTTCCATCAGGACCTCTCAAGACAGTACACTCCTCAATGACTCCATAGGGCTCGAAAAGGCGATACACATCCTCCTCTGTCTGCTGCTTATTGAGCATCCCCACAAACAGCTTCCTGTCCTCTGGGGGGAGAGAGAGAGAGAGAGAGAGAGAGAGAGAGAGACAGAGGCAGAGAGAGAGGGAGAGCAAGAGAGAGTGAGAGAGAGAGAGAAAGAGAGAGAGAACGGTGAATAAAGAGAACATCTCCTGCAGACTCCATGTACCAAAGATATGGGCAGGGGTCCAGTGCACAATGCTTACAGTGATACTGTGATGATGCACACAAACACACACAAACACACACACACACACGCACACACACACTCAGCATTTATTGTCTATGGCAGTACTAGGGCAGATGCTCCAGACCAGAGGTGACACCTGTCAAAGCCTGTAGGGCTATAGACCACATAAAGCAGACATATACTCTCTCTCTCTCTCTCTCTCTCTCTCTCTCTCACACACACACACACACACACACACACACACACACACACGCACACACACATACACATACTGTACACACACACACACACACACACATTTGACTTTCTTTCTGCTGTCTCTCTTTCACACACTTTTTTGTCCGATTTTCACGAAACTTAGTACATATGATCTTCAGACCAAGCAGCATAAAAGTTATCCCTTTTCGTCTTCGGAACTAAAACCGTTCTTCTGTAACAGCCAATCGAAATTTGTGGCGAAGCCGCCAAACAGGAAGTGAGCTCATTTCTCCGCAACCATTTCATGTATCATAACCAAACTTAGTACGTGGACTCATAACCAGATCCGGAGGATGTTCAAAAACGTTGGTGACCTTTCACCTCTAGGGGGCGCTGCAATTAGGAAAAATGTGTTTTGGCCTGTAGCTGCTGTTGTGTTTGGAATTAAAATGTACTAGTGGGGTCTGTTAATACTGTTGGAGGTCCATAGGCTGACCCATGCCAAATTGTGATGTCATCGTAATTAATTCGGCCGCCATATTGGATTTAATCAAAAACACCTAAAAGTTTTCACAGGTCACAAAGTTTGTCCGATTTTCATTAAACTTGGTGCAGATGATCTTCAAGCCTCAAAAAAGCCTCAAAAAAGTTATCCCTTTTTGTCTTCAAATCTGAAACCGTTCTCCCGTAACAGCCAATTAAAATTGTTGGCAAAGCTGCCAAACAGGAAGTGAAGTGATATCTTCTCGTGTCAAGACTAAACTTACTACATGTGCTCAGCACCCAATTAGGAGGAGGCTCAAGAAATGTGGTACATTTTGACCACAGCGTGGCGCTATAATCACAGGAAGTAGGCTTATATCTCAGCAATGCTTACACATATTGAAAGAAACCAAACTTAGTACATGGACTTGAGACCCCATCCTGAAGACGCACAATAAATTTGGAGTCTTTTGACCACTAGGGGGCGCGATAATCACAGGAAATTAGCTCATATCTCAGCAACGCCTTTACATATCGAAACCAAACTTGGTATATGGACTCGGCACCCGATCCTGAGGACGCACAACACATTTGGTGTACTTTGACCACTAGGGGCGCTATAATTAGGAAGACTTTTTCGTATCGACACCAAACTTGGTACGTTGATTCGTGAACACATCCTAAGGACCCACAATTTATTTGGTGTGCTTTGACCACTAGGGGTGCTATAATTATCAACACTTTCACCTATTTAAACCAAACTTGGTATGTGGACTTAGGAGTACATCTTGAGGACACACAATAAATTCGGTGACCTTCGAATCCAGTCCAGTCCAGTTCAATCAAGTCCAATCCAATCCAATCTAACACAACACAGTCAAGTCCAGTCCAATCCAATCCAATCCCAACTCCTGCTTAACTGCTTGGCCCCCTCATTGCTGCTTGCAGCTATATTTATTCTGTAGTTTTGTTCAGGATTGAGGATGATTGAGTGATATCATTATTCTGTAGTTTTGTTCAGGATTGATGATGATTGAGTGATATCATTATTCTGTAGTTTTGTTCAGGATTGAGGATGATTGAGTGATATCATTATTCTGTAGTTTTGTTCAGGATTGATGATGATTGAGTGATATCATTATTCTGTAGTTTTGTTCAGGATTGTAGAAACGATGAGATGACCCCTTACGAAAGGACTGCAGTCTGAACTGGAGCTGACCAACAGTGTCACACTGTAACAGTCATTCAAGGAATTTACATTGTTTGTCTGAGAGGATACATGTTACAGTTAGTAATGGGAAATGTGTGTGTGTATGTTTTCTTTTTCTGTGTGTGTGTGTGTGTGTGTGTGTGTGTGTGTGTGTATGCACATATGTGTGTTCATGTCAGGGGGACATGAAAGAATACTCATGCTGTGCTATTTTTCTGTTGACTACAGGGATTTATGCTATCTGCTCCAAAAGCTGATGTTAGGCACTTACATACACAGACACACACAAGCACGCATGCACAAACGCACACACGCACACACAAGCCCTGAAGCAAGAGAGCAGTCAGCGGGCGTTTAAAAATACAGCTGATTTGGATGTCATTTGACTTGATCCCAAACAAGATTATTCTGAGAAACGATGCGGTCTCCGTGGGGACAGCTGATTGAGTTGTTGCCACGGAGACCTCTCTGTCAGTGCAGAAGCGTGTAGGCAGGCAGAGGATCTGGGCACTTTCACCTCCTGATGGCCTGCTCTCTCTCTCCCTCTGTATTTTCTCTCTTACACCCATACTCACACAAACACACACATGCAGACACAAATATGCACACACAAAAAACGCACAATGGTGTTTTAAGTCCCCAACGTCATCTTCCAGGCAGCGTTGCATGGAAGGCACTAGGGTTAGGCAAGTGTTAGGGTTAAGGTTAGGCGTAGGCGCCTTGAAGTCGACGGTGGGGGCTTAAAACACCACCAAGCCACACAATCATGAAATACAAGGAATGTACAAGATATACAAGGCAAACATACAAGAAACTAGAAACGGGCAAACTACAATCAAACACACACACACACACACACAAACACACACAAATATACACACCAAACATACACATATAAGCACATAGACACATATAGAAGCACACACACATACACAATCTCTCACACAAACAAATACACACATGCACGCGCAAATACACACACCAAACATACACATATAAGCACATAGACACATGGAAGCACACACACACAATCTCTCACTCTCACACAAACATAAACACACACACACACACACACACACACAAACACTCACACACAGTTGTTCATCCATGACGTGGCATGACGTTAGTTGGGGGCTAACACCCTCATCAGTTGGTGCCTCTACTATTGGCAGGCTGGTGATAGTTGCACTTCCATTTCACCATCCTCTTCCTCTGTTGCCATGCCAATTGCCTGCTCCATCACCACATTAGAGGATTTCATGTGTTGCATTACAGGTTGCAATAACAGCTTTCACTCTCTCTTTCTCTCGCAATCTCCCTCACACACACACACACACACACACACACACACACACACACACACACACACACACACACACACTGGTCAGAAGAACTGCCTTTTGCCATGGCTGAACTGTTGTCAACAATGAGGGAGTGATTCAGCACCATAGGAACAGCAGCATTGAGGGGTAGATGTACTATAGCTTTTGCACCTACTTCAAAACGTGTGCGTAAAAACATGGCGTGGTATGTACAAACAGGCCACATTTAGGTAAAACCACACACTGCCTGTCACAGGAGCTGAGAATGGCAAATTGCGCTTTTCCATGCCATAAGAAGAATTTGGGAATTATGTGTAAAAAGATTTAATGGGAGGAGAACCATAAAATGCGGCTCATTATGTATTCCTGTATAAAAACAGTTTTGCGGTGAAATACTTCCGCCTTGTTAAAGCAGGTGTTAATCCAAAGTGTGATTAAATGTGTCAGTAAGAGAAACATTCAAAGACAACAGAATCGGTATTCAGAGCACCAGTTTTGCTCTTTGTACTATGTCAGAAGCAACCTTAACTTTCGCTGGCCTTTCTAATGTCCAACTTTCACTTTCACGTCATCCACTTTAACTTTCCTACCTGCTAGATTTGGCTATTAAAGCCTATGTGCACAAGTAGTTGGAGTATTTTCTTATTTGGAGTAGAATCCTGCTCTGCATTATATCTCTGCTTGTTGACATTTTCATATGGCTGCTAAACTTTTAATTCCTTTTAATGTTGCCATCAGTTGACTACGTTCAACTGTGCTTGTGATTGAATCATGCAGTTCAGTTGTGAGCAGCACAAATTGCGGTAGAGGGTGGAGAAAGGCGCTGATGAGCTAAATGTATGATAATTACAGGGTTCCCACGGGTCATGGAATCATATCACAGAATTTTATCACGGTCTATTCCAGACATGGAAAGTCAGGGGATTTTATAATTTTGGGGGTAAAGTCATGGAATATCAGGGAATTTTGTTGCAGTAGTTTAAAATGTACTTACCAAAATGCATTAATACAAATATTTCCATGCATAATTGGTGTGCATATCTGGTTATTAGCTTTACTGCTCCCGCTCAAAAAAAGTAAAAGATTCTTGAACGCTACGACGGCTGCTCTGAAATCATTGGTTGGTACATTTTGCCATTCATTATAGTAAGTCATGGAAATTCAGTTTTTTTGTCAGGGAAAGTCAAGGAAAAGTCATGGAATTTTACATTTGACTTAGAGTGGGAACCCTGTAAATAGCATGTAAAATGAAGAAGCACAGTGTGCGCTTTCTGCGGTCTGGCCATGGTGCTGATAATGCTGCGTTCACTTTCTGCGGTCTGGCCATGGTGCTAATAATGCTGCGTTCACTTTCTGCGGTCTGGCCATGGTGCTGATAATGATGCGTTCACTTTCTGCGGTCTGGCCATGGTGCTGATAATGATGCGTTCACTTTCTGCGGTCTGGCCATGGTGCTGATAATGCTGCGTTCACAAATCCACTGGCCAACCCAACCCCAACCCAACCCGACCCAACCCAACCCCAACCCAATCCCAAGCAAATGGACACCTCTGGAAGTCAGCCTCAGTGGGCACAATGCAGATGGGTGAAGGAAAGTAACTAATGATGGCCTGCTCTCTCTCTCTCTCTCTCTCTCTCTCTCTCTCTCTCTCTCTCACACACCCACACACACACACACACACACACACACAGAATCAGGTCAAAATGGCACAGCGTCTGTTTAGCACTGGAGGAGTGGACCGGGAGATGAAGAAGCTTTAGAGAGAGAGATGGAGTAAGAGAAAGAAAGAGAGAGTGGAAATCACAGGGGTGAGGCAGAATAACCAGCTGGAATTCTAGTTTTGTCAAAGTACAAGAAAGAAACTAAATAACACAAACACACACACATACAAACACACCCACCCACACACACACCCACCAACACACACACACACACACACACACATAACTGATCCTAAAAAGCAGTGCTCCAAATTGGCAAATTGGGTTATGGTTGTTTTAGCAGAGGTGCACACACACAAACACACACATGCATGCAATAAACAACCCCACAGACATACACACACATGCACACACACACTGTGAACTCTGGGTGCACTGAAGTAGAAAAAAATCACGCTAATTATATCCTCCATGTGCCACATGAGCATAAAAATCATCTTTTGCTCAACTCAGCAGAGCAAACACACACACACACACACACACACAAACACACACACACACACAAAGACACACTCCTGTGTGTGTGTTCGTGTGTGTACTTGTGTGCATGTGTGAGTGTGTGTATGTGTGTGTGTGTGCATGTGTGTGTGTGTAAGGTTGTTGGTGTGAGAGTGTAATGGATTTTGACAGCAAGACCACCACAGCTGAGAACCCATTAAGCAATGCAGACAGACACACACACACACACACACACATACACACACACACACACATGTTTGTTAGTGAGTCTATCATATTGAGGTTGAATGTGATCATCCACATTTTGTAAGGTTCAATATACTGAACACTATATATTCTCATGATCTCTGTACAATAAAGAGTTCAGGAACACTCTAATGCACAGACATGCACAGACACCAGCACTATTCTAGATATTACACATTCTTTCTCTCTCTCACACATTCTTTCTCTAACACACACACACACACACAGTATTAGCACAGAGCTCTTGGTGGCAATGATGACCTTGATGACAGCCAAGACTATGATGATGATGATGATGAAGATGAAAGTGGTACCATGGTGGTAGTGCCAGGGGAGAATCCAACTAGGGAGACGAGAATCCCACTCTCCCCTCTCTAACAACCCCCCCCCCCCCCACCACACACAAGCTCCCTCTCTCTCCCACTCTCCCCTCTCTAACAACCCCCCCCCACCACCACCCCCACCACACACACACACACACAAGCTCCCTCTCTCTCCCACTGTCCACTCTCTAACAAAGCCCTCTAGGGGGAAGCTCTGAATCTCTCTCTCTCTAACTCTCTCTTTGAGTAAGTGTGTCGCTCTTTGTCTTTGAGTAAGTGTGTGTATGAGTGAGTGTGTGCGTGTGTGTGTGTCCCATGGGAAAGGGGATGTGCAGCCCCTGGGTCAATAAGGATACAACCAGAACATCTGATGCTAATTCTCCTTGTCTCTCCCCCTCTCTCTCTTTGCTACACACACAAACACACACACACACACACGCAAAAATCACAAAGCTGTTCATCTTCTTTGTGTGTGTGTGTGTGTGAGAGAGAGAGAGAGACAGAGAGAGAGAGAGAATGTGTGTGTGTGCCCATGGGGAAACACCCCTGCTAGACTAGCCTAACTAGACACTTTGGTGAAGTGTTGTTTCAGTCCTGAGCCCCATATTATGGAGGTCCCCACATGGGGCACTTCTCTCCTTCTGCCATTCTCCTTTTCCATCAGTTGTCCCATTTTCCGATTAGCAACAGTCTCTCTCTACCCCTCTCTCTCTTCTTCTAACGCCCTCTCTCTCTCTTCTTCTAACTCCCTCTCTCTCTCTCTTTCTTTCTCTCTCTCTCTCTTCTAACTCTCTCTCTCTTCTTCTAACTCCCTCTCTCTCTCTCTCTCTTTCTCTCTGTTGATCTCTTTGTTCTGCTTTCTGAACCGTGGTCAGTTCATACTACACTACATTTCCAGGAAAAGCACACTGGCAGGCAATTTCATCAAATCAACCGTGTGTGTGTGTGTGTGCGTGTGTGATTGTGTGTGTGTGTGTGTGTGTGTTTGTGGAAGGGGCAGCGCACATGTGTGACACTTTGTGTGTGACAAAGTGTGTGCCTGACTGTGTGCGTGTGATAACGTATGTATCTTGGCTGTAAGCATCTGTCTCTATGCATCTGTGTTTGTGTGTGTGTGTGAGAGAGGGTGGTAAATTAGAACAGAGATCATATTGTCATGGTGGATTTGGGGCAGCAGCAGAGGCCCTCTTACGTAACCCGCTGTCTAGACGGCAGTGACAGTTCAAAGGATTCGTTCGAGGCAAAGTTAATTAGCTGATGATTGCTTCACAACTTTCCTCTCCTTTCTTTTTCCCTCCTCTCATCTCCTCTCCTCTTCTCCTCTTCTCTTCCTTCCCTCCCTTCTTCTGCTACATATGCTCCCCAGAGGATGACATTCCCCGCTTACTAACTCATCTAACATTACAATATGACACACTGTGTCTTGTTTGTCTTGTGTTTGTGTTTATTTACAAATGCCACACCAAAGCTAAACTTGGAGGAGTTGGTGTCTCTTGTCTGTCTGACCCTTACCTGACAAGCCAGACCCACATCAAGATGTTGGGTCTGGGAACACACCATTGGCAGGGCTCAATCCGAGGGGCGGGATAAACGGTTGTCTTTCAAATTTCCTCTGCACGCAATAGGATAGCGCTACAACCAATCTTTCTTTTTTAGGAATGACTTCAGTGTTGTTCTTTATTCTTTTCTCAAAGAAAAGCTTAACTCCAAGGGCCAGCAATTTGCCATTTTCAGCTCCCACGACAGGCAGTTTTACCTCAGTGCGGCCTGTTTGTACATACCTCGCCATGATTTTACGCGCAACAAATATGCCTGAAGTGGGCACAAAAGCGTTAGTACATCTGGCCCCAAGTCTTTCGCCAGCAGCAGCAGCCATCTTCTTTGTTTTCAAGTAGCAGGGAATTAACATGGAACCATCGCAACTCTTTGTTCAGCCCACCCACCGACTCCAGCTCGCAAGCCAACGGAGAGCTGCTAGATGACCCTGGCTGCAAATTACATTTGCTGCCGCTAGTGTGCCGCTAGGGTGTTAGTCTGACCCCCTAACCACACATGTTGTGTATGTGTGTGTGTAATAGAGCTTAGATCGGGTCCAAAAAATCAAGCCCGACCCTACCCGAGCCCGTGCACATTGTGCCCGAGCTCGACCCGGCCCGACACGTTAACTGTAATTATGAGCCCGAGCCCGATTTAAACCCGACATTTTTTAAATACGTGGGCCATTATAACTGACGTTCTCAACTACAATTCCGAGCTGTTTGAGCTACAGAAATCCGTTTAGAATTATATTAATGAATAATGCAACGGAGGATGAAGAATGTAGGCTAAACTATGTTTGTTTATTCAGAATGGAATGGATTGCAAATGAATCCGAATGAAGAAACGTCACTTACAACGTAAAATTATGTCCCTGCAGCAAAACTCAACGCATTTCTCTGTGAGGGCTTGCCTCGCTCTCAGGTGTATGCTTGGAGAAGTGACAAAAGAGGACATTGAAGGCTGGCTATCATTATTTCTGTCATGGCAAGCCTGCTTCATGTTCATCTTAAAGTCTTTTTGCTGTCATAGGTGAACATCGTGCGCACTTAATGCACGCAACAACTGACAAATGCATACCTCCGACTTTTCTCCAAACTTGCTCTAAGTTATTTCTCCTGTTTTAATTTTTTTTCTTTACATCTTCAAGCTTCACGTTGCACTTAAGCTACACAATAGGCCTACAGCACAGCAGGCCCGGTGTGATGCGTGCGAGTGGAGAAGCTGCGCATGACACGTGTTGCGCAGATGACATTACAAATGACATTTTGTAACTCTGAGCCTAACTTGTATAACGTTGTATACACTTGTTACTTAGGCCTAATTTGATAAATATAGGCTATAATATTTCTGAGTCTGACTATGGCATAGCTTTAGCTCCCCACCCAAGTAGGCTAATGATTTAAAAAAAAAAAATGCTTGATCAAGGACCCGGCCCGGCCCAGCCCGAGGATAGTGGCTGGAAATATCGGCCCGACCCGGCCCGCGGGTCGGGTCGGGTCAAATTCGAGCTCGGGCTCGGGCAGAGAATCTAAACTCTAGTGTGTAAACTGCAGATGTGGTGCAGCTGATCAGTAGGTGTGTATGTCTGTGTGTATGTGTGTGTAAACTGCAGGTGATCAGTAGTTGTGTATGTCTGTGTGTGTGTAAACTGCAAGTGATCATTAGTTGTGTAAGTCTCTGTGTGTGTGTAAAGTGCAGGTGTGCTGCAGGTGATCATTAGTTGTGTATGTCTTAGAGACCGACCGATCGATCGGCCAGCCGATTTAATCGGCCGATTTTTGCTATTTTTTAATCAATCGGCATTGGCCGATTTTCTTATTTGTGTGTTGTGTTGTCTGTGTGTTGGAGGAGTCCCAGGCAGGCACACTGGCGGGCCACACGGCCTGCTATCTAACCGCAGTCTAGACACTAAATAATGGGCTCTAGGTGGGAAGTAGAAAGCCACACTAGCGCTGATGTGCGTTTTTATGGCTGCTGTTTGGGAAACAAAAGGCAGAGGCACGGATGCTACAGACAGACAACGCCACCGCTGGCACAGGTCCCTGGACCCAAACACCACGGGTCCTATAGACAGACAACGCCACCGCTGGCACAGGTCCCTGGACCCAAACACCACGGGTCCTATAGACAGACAACGCCACCGCTGGCACAGTGCCCTGGACCCAAACATGACAGAGAGTTTACTATTCCGATTCTCTGGGTTTAATACTCTGTGTATAGTTGTGTAGTGGTGTGGTGTGGTGTGTATTAGAGAGTGTGTAGTGGTGTCGTGTGGTGTGTAGTGAGTAGTGAGTAGTTGTGTAGTGGTGTGTAGTTATGTAGTGGTGTGGTGTGTAGTGTGTAGTTGTGTAGTGGTGTGGTGTGTAGTGGTGTGTAGTGTGTAGTGGTGTGTAGTTGTGTAGTGGTGTGGTGTGGTGTGTATTAGAGCAGTGGTTCTCAAATGGGGGTACGTGAAGGCACTCGAGGGGGTACATGAGATTTTAAAATATACAAAGTTTAATAAATTAGACACTGATGGCACAGTGCTCTTTTTTCTCAACTAAAAATGCTTTGCGCTGGTTAGGGGGTACTTGGCTGAAAAAATATTTCACAGGGGGTACATAACTGAAAAAAGGTTGAGAACCACTGTATTAGTGTTGTTGTGTAGTGGTGTGGTGTGTAGTTGTGTAGTGGTGTGTAGTGTGTAGTGGTGTAGTGGTGTGTAGTTGTGTGGTGTGGTGTGTAGTGTGTATTAGAGTGTGTAGTCAATTTCAGTTTAATTTCACTTATAGAGCGGCAAAACATTACACACGCTTTACAGAATGTTAGACAATCAGAGAAAAAAGAAAAAAAGAAGGCCCATGGGTAACAGGGGCGAGGAAAAACTCCCTAGAATTGGAGATATACGTATAGGAAGAAACCTTGAGCAGATCCACGACTCAAGGGCCTGACCCATCTGCCTAGGGTCAGTTACAGAACAATAAGGTCTGTATACATGATAAATGCATAAGTTAGTCAGATGTAGAGAATAGAACATGGTGTTTAAAGCCACCTGAGGTGTATGTTACAAGAGGTGGGATGGTTACATATCCGGTATGATAATGCATGAATCCTATTTAGTGTCAGAAAGTTCAAATAGTCCAGTGTAGGAAATGTAATTGTCCAGGGGGATTAGGAGTTGTCATAGGGCAAGTGGTGCGTAACTAGGCTGTACGGGCCAGGAATCCAGCCAGAGTTGTCATAGGGCAAGTGGTGGGTCGCTAGGCTGTACGGGCCAGGAATCCAGCCAGAGTTGTCATAGGGCAAGTGGTGGGTCGCTAGGCTGTACAGGCCAGGAATCTGGGCAGGGGGGACAGTAATAGTCAAGTCAAGTCAACTTTATTTCTATAGTGCATTTCATACACAGAGGTCATTCAATGTGCTTTACATAAACAAAAGCAAACAGGAATAGTTGATAAAAGCATAGAAGGGCAATAGTCAAAGAATAGTTTAAAAAGTAAAGAATAATAATAAAATAATAATAATAATAAGAAGAAGAAAACATAAAACACACAAGGTCATAGTACATAAAAGCATAGCAGTGGTGTGGTGTGTGGTTGTGTAGTGGTGTGTAGTTGTGTGTAGTTGTGTAGTGGTGTGTAGTTGTGTAGTGGTGTGTGGTGTGTAGTTGTGTAGTGGTGTGTAGTTGTGTAGAGGTGTGTAGTTGTGTAGTTGTATAGTGGTGTGTAGTGGTGTTGTGTGGGGTGGTGTGTAGTGGTGTTGTGTGGTGTGGTGTGGTGTGTAGTTGTGTAGTGGGGTTGTGTGGTGTGGTGTTGTGTGGTGTGGTGTGTAGTGGTGTTGTGTGGTGTGGTGTGTAGTTGTGTAGTGGTGTGGCGTGTAGTGGTGTAGTGTGGTGTGTTGTTGTGTAGTGGTGTGTTGTGTAGTTGTGTAGTGGTGTGTAGTTGTGTAGTGCTGTGCAGTTGTGTAGTGGTGTGATGTGTGGTTGTGTAGTGGTGTGATGTGTAGTTGTGTAGTGGTGTGTAGTTCTGTAGTGGTGTGATGTGTAGTTGTGTAGTGGTGTGTAGTTGTGTGTAATGTAGCATAGTGTGTATCTGTGTCCACTGTTGCTGCAGTTGCTGGGTCTAGGTCTCAGTGTCCTCTAGTGAAGCTGCTGTCCGTGGTGCTGAGGGGGTCTGCAGTCAAGCTCAGTGCTCTCCAATACAGCAGCTTGTTAACCCAGCCCTAACCCATCTGTGTGTGTGTGTGTGTGTGTGTGTGTGTGTGTGTGTGTGTGTGTGTGTGTGTGTGTGTGTGTGTGTGTGTGTTAGTGTACACATGTGTCAGAGTGTACATATGCTCCCATGCCTGTGTGTGTGTGTGTGTGTGTGTGCTAAGCATGACCAACAAGTCACCTGCGTAAC
>NW_027468663.1:38566997-38579497 GCF_046254945.1 Alosa pseudoharengus
GCACTTCTGTTAAGAAGAGCTACAGTTGCAGCAACAGCACAGGCTGCTTATGTTGAGCTGTAATGGCACCTCTGTTATGAAGAGTTACAGTCCTGGTTACTCTAGCTCTTTATGGGCTGGGAGATTGGCCAGGTGATCGATACTACAACTCCTATTCACTCCTAACATAAAACCACACACTAAAGGCCTCTCTCTCAGACACACACACACACACACACACACACACACACACACACACACACACACACACTCTCTCACACACACACACACAGAACCACACACATGCAGTAACAATGAGCTCTGTGGTCTATCGTGTGCAAGCTCCAGCCAATAAACACACACACACACACACACATGCATGAAGAGAGAAATCTAAACACACACCCCTAAGTGCGAGGGTGTGTTGTGGTCAGGGTTGTGATCGATGTTAGGACTGAGCTAGTCCTGTAAAGGTCAGCCCCTCCTGAGACACGACTTACACCTCACACACACTTAAATGCCACTCAGCACAATTAATGGCCCTATTGATCGCTCTCTCTCTCGCTCTCTCTCTCTCTCTGGTCTCAGAGACAATACAATGTCCCCTCCCTCTCCCCCTATCCCTCTCACTGAGGTGCCAAGCCCTCCAATATCCCATCAGCCCTGGGGGCAGGAAGAGAGAGCAGCAGGGTACCCAGCGAGACTGGTGAGTCGGTGTCCAGCACCCCTGCCCCTCCCTCAGCACAGGAGCATCCCTTCCACTGACCGCCTGTCTTTCAGAGAGATACTCAGTCAGGAGCACTGCGGAGAAGAGTCTACTGGACTGCTATATGGCCAGCATCTCTCTCGTCCATAATCACTATAGTCCATAAGCACCGGCAGCCTTCATATAGTCACGCCTCTTAATTCATCTATACTACACATATACACACACACACACACACAAACATACATTCACCCCCCCCCACACACACACACATGAATGATACAGATAGAATACAGTAGGAGGTGTGTGTGTATATGTGTGTGTGTGCGCGCACGTCTCTCTCTCTCTCTCTCTCTCTCTCTCTCTCTCTCTCTCTGTGTGTGTGTGTGTTTGCATCCAGTCCTATTCATGGGTTTCATCAGGTCCCTTTCCACAGGTGTATCAAATCAAGCACCTTAATTATCAATGCAGACTGCATGGTGATTGATTAATACACCTGTGGAAAGGGACCTGATGAAACCCATGAATAGAAGAATAGAAGCAGATTGAAGGAGTAACAGGTCTTGAATCATGTCAGTTATTTAGTTATGGATCTGAGTTCAGAAAATCAGAGTTGACGACTTTTTCCAAACCACTGTTTTCATGAAGAGGTAGGAAAGGCTACAGGATAATAAAGGTAGTCCAGGTGATAAGTCTGGTAATAAGGTAAGTCTTCTAGAAAGGATTTATCAATATGGTTCAATAAAGAGGTTTTAAACATCAACCGTCTCCTTCTCTCACTAACTCTCTCCCTCTCTCTATATATCCCCCTCTCTATATCTCTCCCTCTCTAACTCACTCCCTCTCTATCACCCTCTCTCTCTCCCTCTCTCTATATATCCCCCTCTCTATATCTCTCTCTCTCTCCCTCTTTATCTATCCCCTCTATATCTCTCCTTCTCTCTCTGTGCTTTTCAAATTTCACTCTTTCACAACACAACCTTCTTGCTTTCAGGGGACCAGGGTCTGGACTGGCTAATAGACTGCTTGAAATCAGCCAATCCACTTCTCCCTAATCCAGACATCATCCCAAGCAGGCCAGGGATCAATGGGGGTGCTCTTTCCTCCACTGCTCGTTAAGGGTTCGGCCTAATTGGAGCCTCTGACATCATGCTCATAATGAGTTGGAGGACCCTCAGCACAGCAGGGACCTGAGCAGGGTGTTAATCCACTGCTGCGAGCTAACACGTGTGTGTGTGTGTGTGTGTGTATTCATCATAGACACAGTTCTTATGTAAAGTTCACTGTAGAAAGAGAGAGAACGAAAAAGAGGGAGGGAGAAAGAGAGGAGGAGAGAGAGAGAGAGTGAGTTCATGAGCCTCTCTGATTGCTGGGTCAGAGTGTGCTTTTTCAAAGAGCTAATCACACAGAGGCCATGTGTGTCCTATACCCAGACCTGCCAACCTTGAAAAAAATTTTGGGCAGTACCTCGAGAAAAAAAAATTGCTCACGTCGGCCTTATGCATGCAGCCAAAAACAGACATAGCCATGCACACAATATATATTTTGGATAGCGACCTATGTTTAATATTGGATATCTATCTAAATGTGATCCAATGCGTGCAAACTGAATCTTTTATAGTAGCTCTCTATATTGTTGCCAATCTGTTTTTGAGCCCAATAATCCAAACACTTGTGTGTATAGGGACTGATGTGGATATGTTGTCCATTTTCTTATATGTGGTCTCTATTCAATCATGCCTGGTCTAGTATTACTTCTTTTCAATCCATTATTATTAGATATTTATTTTGTAAAGAAACACATCTATCCCTCATGTTATGCCAACATATTTAACTCACCTGAATATATGCCAAAGTAGATAGAGACTTATGGACATCTGCTGTTGTCAGTGTGCAGTAACACCTGTGATAATTAGTTTGCCAGGTGAGCCCAATCCAAGGAAAACTACTTAAGAAGGATGTTCCACATTATTAAGCATGCCACAGGTTTCAAACAATATGGGAAAGAAAAAGGATCTCTCTGCTGCTGAAAAGCGTGAAATTGTGCACTACCTTAGACAAGGTATGAAAACATTGGATATTTCCCGAAATCGTATGCGTGATCATCGTACTGTGAAGAAATTTGTCGCTGATTCAGAGCACAGGCCGGTTTGTGCAGACAAAGGCATACAAAGGCATAATAAGGAAGGTTTCTGCCAGAAAAATTCATAGGATTAAGAGAGTAGCTGCTAAAATGTCTTTGCAAAGCAGCAAAAAGGTATTTGAAGCCGCTGGTGCCTCTGGAGTCCCATGAACCTCAAGGTGTAGGATCCTCAAGAAGTTTGCAAGTGTGCATAAACCTACTATTCGGCCACCACTAAACAATGCTCACAAGCAGAAACGGTTGCAGTGGGCTCAGGAATAGATGAAGACTAATTTTCAAACAGTTTTGTTTTACGGATGAGTGCCGTGTAACCCTAGATGGTCCAGATGGATGGAGTAATGGATTGTTGGTGAATGGCCACCATGTCCCAACAAGGCTGAGACGTCAGCAAGGTGGCAGAGTCATGTTTTGGGCCAGAATCATGGGGAGAGAGCTGGTAGGCCCCTTTAGGGTCCCTGACGGTGTGAAAATGACCTTGGCAAAGTATGAGTTTCTGACTGACCACTTTCTTCCGTGGTACAAAAAGAAGAACCGTGCCTTCCGTAGCAAAATCATCTTTATGCATGACAATGCACAATCTCATGCTGCAAAGAATACCTCTGGGTCATTGGCTGATATGGGCATAAAAGGAGAGAAACTCATGTCCATCTTCCCCTGACCTCAACCCTATTGAGAACTTTTGGAGCATCATCAAGCAAAAGATCTGAGGGTGGGAGGCAGTTCACATCCAAGCAGCAGCTTTGGGAGGCTATTCTGACATCCTGCAAAAGCAGAAAAAGCAGAAACTCTCCAAGAACTCACAAGTTCAATGGATGCAAGAATTGTGAAGGTGATATCAATGAAGGGGTCCTATGTTAACATGTAACTTGGCCTGTTAAGATGTTTTTGTAACATGTACCTTTTGATTTAATTTATATGACCTCCTAATGATGCAAATTCAACAAATGACCATTTTTAGTTCTGTACAACCAATAAAATGTCTTGAAACTCTGTTAATAATTAATAATTTGGAACAGTGCATTTTGAGTTTTTTTATTTTTGAAAAAAATACTGTTATCATTGGGAGGTTTGTTCAATAAAATTTGAATTATACTCTTAACGGTTGATGACTTGAAAATTATACTGACTGTCATTTGCATCAACTATTTAAGAAAATCTGAGAAAAATGTAATTTGCATAATAATTTGGAATGCAGTGTATTTAGCCTAGATCCACTTTCAGACTTGTTGTTAATGGCTGCATTTGGCCTTGGAAAGGTTTGTGCTCCCTGAGCGCCTTTTAGTTATGAAAACATTAACCATCAGCGACAGGTGGAAAATATAATGCTAACTGAAACAACTGATGAACAAGTAATAACTTTCCAAGACAACATCAAACTATTAGGCCTAGGTGAATTCACAATTGCACTCAGTTGAGATTTTTTAGTTTTGCAAAACAGGAATTTGCGATTGAACACTGGTTAAGCTCACCTCATCAAGTATTTTGTGTAAACCGCTGTTGGCTGAAGAAAATATAGCATAACTATAGCATAGGTTATGGAGCTAGTCATACAATGTTGTATTTCTCTGGAAACAAATATAAAGTCTTAAAACTCTTCAGATGTAAAGTTATGTGATCATGTCATAGTGATGCCAAAATGGGGCTCAATGAAATTTATTTTTTTGGTCAAGTGTTAGCATTCACCTACCCCCTATGGAGATTGTAGACACACACATAGACTCATACACAAACACACACACACACACACATACACACACACACACAAACACACATGGGCGTCGGAGCCATTATTTTAAGTTTGAATTCTGAATAATTGGGACACCTATTAAGTAGATCTGGTAAAAAAAGTTTAATCACCGTTCCATATCAATGGTTATGAATGGTAACTATAAAAACCATAGTAGGATGACGGTTGAGCCTGGAAGCAGGCTGCAATCAACTGTAAACAAGCTAACTGTCCATTTTATTACTGTTAAAGGGCCAAAGAAAGTAGTACAACAAACTGAAGTCGGCTTCTTTTCAAACGAAACCGCTTGTTTCCTTTGCGTGCTATGAAGGCATGACTATTGCCTCTAGTGCCAACCAGGTGATAAGCGGGATAACGGCCTTTGAGGTGTCCAGTTATTTGCAATTAATGGACTTGGGCGGAGGCAACTTTGTATGGAGTCAAAATAGGGTCTTTAATATTGAGAGCTTGTGAAAAGATGTTCACATGTGTAATAAAGTGTTGCAGCTGTGCAAAAGGAGTTCTGCATGTGAAAAGAAATTTCGTACCTGTAGAAATATTTTGTACATGTGTGAAAAAATGATGTACCTGTAGAAATATTACGTACTTGTGTGAAAGAAATGTGTATCTGTAGAAATGTTTTGTACAGTTGTAATGTTTTGGGCAGCCGTGGCCCACTGGTTAGCACTCTGGACTTGTAGCCGGAGGGTTGCCGGTTCGAGCCCCGACCAGTGGGCCGCGGCTGAAGTGCCCTTGAGCAAGGCACCTAACCCCTCACTGCTCCCCGAGCGCCGCCGTTGAAGCAGGCAGCTCACTGCGCCGGGATTAGTGTGTGCTTCACCTCACTGTGTGTTCACTGTGTGCTGTTTGTGTTTCACTGATTCACCGATTGGGTTAAATGCAGAGACCAAATTTCCCTCACGGGATCAAAAAAGTATATATACTTATACTTATACTTATACATATGTGGGGGGAAAATGCGGATCTGTAAAAATATTTTGTACACGTGTGGAAAAAATATGTACTTGCACAAATACTTTGTACGTGTGTGAATCTCCTATGCGATGCTTTCCTGCGCAACACTGAAAGTACGAGTGTGAAACTGAGATACAAGCTTACGGACTTTTGACCCTAATTTTACTGCCTTTCTGAAGAGCCAATCAACACATTGCTTACTGCCAACCAATCAGCGTTCCCCACCGACCACCCAAATTTTGCCGCTAACCCACAGATCTAGATTAGTTATTAAAACTGGTGGTAACAGCAAGAGCAGATAGGTCGTAACATTACTGTAAATGAACACCCATAAGTATTTCTGGACTAAAATATTGCAAAGCGATTTGGTTACTTTATTTGTCATGCTTTTATCAGTTGTAACATAGTCAAAACGTTAAGAATATCATACCAGAACATGAAATAATAACTATGATAGCTGCCATAGCTATCCTAGCTGACGTTTATCGTAGCTCATAGTGCTAGGGCTAATGTAACTCGTCAGTTTGTACGTTGCCCAGCGAATAAGTAGGCTTAATTCTTACATGTCTTAAGTTAAAGAATTGAAAGAAATAGGAAATAAAGAAAACGCTTGAACGGGTTTATCCATTTACATTCAGATCTTGCCATAGACTTTGCCTAAGCGCTTGCTTGCTTGTGTAGTGGAATACTGCATAGTAGCCTAGTCAAGCAGGCAACCTTGATTAGGGGGAGGGACGAGCTGATTGCTTGTTAGACTGAGGCTATTTAAGTCAGCCTGGTTGCTCCACTTGCAGGACATTTTCCCTCTATGGCATGCTAGCGCAAACGCTTTCACGGAGGTGAATGGCGGTAGGTAGCCTAATACTCCCTTCCGTGTTCTGTGAAATATAGATCGCTCTTCGTAAAGTAATCTTTTCCTTCATACAGGTCCCACTCGGTGTGCATCTACTGAGATCACTGAATTCGCTATGACTCCCTGGCAGCCTCCACATTTCCGCATTTCGTATGGGTAGATATTGACAGTGCAGGTAATATCTGCTTCATAAGGATTGCAGTGATTTCGTGTTGCCTAATTGTAATGTTGACTGCCTTGCCCTATGTCAAGCTTATCTGGGTGCCTCTGTGTTTTAGGGGTGCCATCAGCTGGTTGCTGTTTTGCCCGGGTGTAATTGTGTGTAATTGTTTGCTTTTGTCTGCGTTGGATTCCTCCTTCGTGAGGCTGTGATGTAATCCAACTGTAGCGCATGTATGTGTGTACTGTTTGTGAGCGGGTCAACTGGTAGCGTAGTCTCTTTTTAAATCTGTAGATACTGTTTTCCTAGTTTGTGATACTAAGGTCTCCTGGCGTGGCGCGCTGTCTGGTGGTGGGGGTGTTCTTGTAGCTAGCCCTCCTCTTCACTGTGTGTGTGCATTAGTGTGTAGTCGCACCTTACTCTTTGATCTCCACATTTTCTAGATTTGCAGTGTAGCGCATGGCGTGATTGTACCCACGAAACACCTGAGTGATTGCATGTGTGGCGAGGTTCCCTAGTGGTGAGTAGTTGACACTCCACCCTTTTCCTCACAGGCAGCGCTGCTTCTCCTGGAGCCTTGGCTAAATCTCTGGCTGGAAGACTGCTAGTTCTGTTGTAGCTGTAGCTATTTTATGTGTCGGTTGCACTGAACTGTTTTAATAATAAATTATATCAATGATTTATTCCCACAGCTGCTTCCAGACTACTTTTATTCCAAATTAATAAATGGTAGAACGAATAATTTCCGCCTCTGGTCTGCTTGTTCCTTCTTTTTATGTAACTGAAATGGTATGGTTTGAGTTTATATAAACACCCGTGTCATTCCGTTACACTTGGTAGTCTACCGTCCTGTTCAGTCTATGGTTGCTATAGCAACCGCTGCTGTGCTTCATAAACTGACGAGATAACCGTGTGGTTAAAATACTCCCCAAACACAAAGAAAACAAAACTATGTAAGAAAATGGGATGTTGTATTCCAAACAACAAACCAACAGTCCTGGAAGGGCATTACTATAATCTCACTCATAATCTCCTAGCTGTGGATGTCCCATTACAACCCATTCATCTGATTCGTCTTTTTGCCGTCCACTAGGCTATTATTATAGGCTTGCAAAAGGTGATAAAATAAACGTGTTCTCATATCAAATAATAATAGCAGATAAACATAAATGTGTGTACAGTATTACTGTTTTTGATCATGAATGACACCACTGAATCACCCTTTCGGAAATGGAATGAATAATTCAACTATTTCGTCAACATTACTGCTAGCTAGAAGCTAACGTTACAGTCTAAAAAGCGGATGGGATAGCTAACGTTAACATTACGGCTCCGCTTCAACCCTTTTTGCGATCACAGTATAAATTGAGCTACCACGTCACTCTTAATTAAGTTATAATTTTGCAACCCCAATCAAAGAGTATACCAGAGAATTTCTAATAACACATTATAGACGGGCTCTGAGTATACTCTTCGATATGAAGCCAATCTGTTTAGCACCAAAATCTAGGTGGTCGGTGGGGAACGCTGATTGGTTGGCAGTAAGCAATGTGTTGATTGGCTCTTCAGAAAGGCAGTAAAATTAGGGTCAAAAGTCCGTAAGCTTGTATCTCAGTTTCACACTCGTACTTTCAGTGTTGCGCAGGAAAGCATCGCGTAGGAGATTCACACACGTACAAAGTATTTGTGCAGGTACATATTTTTTCCACACGTGTACAAAATATTTTTACAGATCCGCATTTCCCCCCCACATATGTACAAAACATTTCTACAGATACACATTTCTTTCACACAAGTACGTAATATTTCTACAGGTAGGCCTACATCATTTTTTCACACATGTACAAAATATTTCTACAGGTACGAAATTTCTTTTCACATGCAGAACTCCTTTTGCACAGCTGCAAAACTTTATTACACATGTGAACATCTTTTCACAAGCTCTCAATATTAAAGACCCTATTTTGACTCCATAACTTTGCCTCAGTTCTTTGCCTCTTGCAAATTAATTCCGTATAACAGGACACCTCAGCGACCGTTATCCCTCACTTTAATTTCAGTAAGGATTAATATGTGATATCTTTAAGAATATGTGGATTGGGGCTGTGGCATTCTGGGAACAAACTTTGACATCACCATCTTGTGAGCAACATTTTAGCTAGTTAGAGTTAATCTCTCTCTCTCTCTCTTTCTCTCTCTGTTTCTCTGTGTGCACGTGTGTGTGGTGTTTAATGTGTTGTCCTGTATGCATATTTGAATGTTTATCTGTTTGTTTATGTGTGTGTGTGTGTTCTTATTTGTGAAGATCCCTGGGGGGTATTCCAGAAAGCAGGTTTACTGGCTTAACTGGGTACTGTATGTTAACCCAGAGATAGCGGTAAACCTGGGATTTCAGTTCCAGAACGCTCAAATATGATCAGGCTATGTAAGTAACTATGGTAACATAGGCTCTGAACTTAACTGGGTATGTAAACCCAGAGTAAACGGTAAACCTGGGATTTCAGTTCCAGAAAGCTCAAAAATGATCAGGCTATGTAAGTAACTATGGTAACATAGGCTCTGAACTTAACCTGGTATGGGGTAGGTTTTGTTCAGGTTATGTTCAATTATGTTAGGTTATTTCAGTGCATGTTCAACCACGCCTCTATTTTTACACTTGGCGTTTCATTTTGACAAAGGTCCGATTGACAAAGAAGCACAAAATCATGTAATATTCATCCGTGCAATTCACCATGAGAGGGTGATAAGACCACGACATCACATGATAGCCTATCCATTCTTTTCCAAACAAGTTTTTCAAGAGCGCTTGAGTTTTTCAGCTGAATCCTAAATAGGATCTGGTGAGCCAAAGACAAATGTCCACTATGGTGTAGGCTAGCTAGCCTACATTAAAGATTTATTTTATTCTATTCTAATCAATAGGCTACTTGAAAAGCAATCCCTACATTACCCATGGTGGATTAGAATAGAATAAAATAAATCTTTAATGTAGGCTAGCTAGCCTACACCATAGTGGACATTTGTCTTTGGCTCACCAGACAGATGGACAAAAAACATCGAAGATATAATTAAAACAAGTACAGTACAAAAAAGGGAAAACATAGTAAATTAATAAATAAGTTTAAATATAGACTACAAAGCAGCTCAGCCGGGTATGCGTGTTTTCACTAAGTTTGGTTAAGAATGCTGATGGCATTTGGGATAAAATAGTTTTTTAATAGGCTACACACGCTCTCCGACTGGGAGTTTTTGTAGTGTTGGAGACACATATCGGCAAGCTGTCGGTCGGTGCGTAAAGTTTGCCTTGCGCTAAAGCAATTCCTGCGCAACTTCATTCGTTTTCCTGGACACAAACCCATGAGGATCAATAAAGTGTAGTTTCACCAACTGGCAGGTCAGCATCACTTATTAAGTTTTCCAAATGTGACGGAACAGGTGTCATAATACCAGTTTCGGCGATGGGAGGTGGCATGCGGGCAACATAACCGCCAGCCAAACTGCAATACACGAATAACTCGCATGGCTTGTGGGCGTTAGGGATGGCGAAAACTAAACATTTTCTTGACCGACCACCGAGCCTCACTAGACGGTTGAAACCGGTTAACCGATTATTTTAAAAGCTTGTATGTAATCGGAGGACAAATGGCTCCTTAGTTTCGAAATGGTTTGGGTACAAGGTGATCGCGTTGAAGGCGTTTGTCTAGCGTTAAAAGCTCATTTGAAACATTGCCGCGGCTCATTTAAGGAAATGACAGCTCAGAAGAGACGCCGCTTTAGTTTGAGGTAGTGCTAACAATAAAGAAAAAGAAAAATTGATGATCCTTCCTGAAATGTATATGTAATGTATTTCCAAATCTAAGCCCATCTTATGAGGAATGTTGCCTAAGACTGCAACACGATAAAACCATTGGATAAAACAGGCACCTTCAGAATGCGTAAAAGACGCACCGGCCAAGGCCTAACTCACTCTGTGCTTTCTAATAATGGACATAACAACTCTTTTGTATAATTAATATTTTTTATTCTCGTTTAATCTATGAACGAGAATACTGTAGCCAACAGCTCACAGATTTAAGGGTTAGGCTGCCACCTGATTATTAAAACATAACACAATGGTTTGGCCATTAGTTATTCTTGGAAAATAAATTAACGAAAAACAAGTTAAATAGAGAATACTGTGGCCTAAAAAATAAACTGTGAAAATCTAATGAATGCGTAAAAGACGCCTGAAAGCAGCAACAATGGAATCAACTGTAAACAAGTTAACGGTCCATGTGATCGCTGTTATGGGGCCAAAAAACTTTGTAACCTACAAGTTGGCTGATTTTTAAACGGAACCGCTTGTTTCCTTTGCGTATTAAAGGCATGGCTATTGCCTATAGTGGCAACCGGGTGATAAGCAGGATAACGGCCTGTTAGGTGTCCTGTTATACTGAATTAATGATTGCAACTTACATCCGTGTCATTCTTTTTGGTGAAATGGTCCCACACACTTCTTTGCACGCTTCATCCTGTCGTCTGCACTGGCTCTAAACTCGAGTGTTTTAGCCTATAGCCTTTGCTTTTCGCAAACCTTGTGAGCGTGCGAACCTAAACGCTGTGACCTCGAGCCAAATGTTTTTATTGGTTTATTGAGTACAAACAGGCGAGTTATGAAAATTGAGTGTGAGGGCTTGTTTACTTGACACAAAAAGATCTTGGAATGAGATGGTAGTAGCGTTTAGTCCACTGTCTATAATAGCCTAACTTAGAGATCACTTTTTTTTAACCGACTACTGACAACTTTGATCGGTTAACGTTGATACGGTCAACCATCGGTCAAACGGTCATCAGTTAACATCCCTAGTGGGCGTACTTGAACCAAAGAGTATACACCTGTCGGGCTGTGGCTAGTAATTTAGCATGCTAATTCAGGTTGATATCTCTGCAGCACTATACCTTGTCATTTCTTTAATGACATCATCACCCTTATTTATTCTCATTCTTTTGATGCGTGTAGCTCATTTTTTTGGATATTTTTCCCTTAATTCTTACACATGGCACCTTTAATGTGTAGGCTGTAACTTAATTTTATATGTGCAATTACAGGAGAACTTGATGGGTATGCTACTGGGGGATAGAGGATAGGCTACCCATGCCTTCCGACATTCATCACCCTTCCGATGCTGGAGCGCAAAGGTTTAACTTGGCACACAGCTGCAGAACCCGCGTTAAAATAGAAAATTACATTTGGGATTCTCAAGGAGTCTATGGCCCACTCAATCTGTGACAAGGTAGGCTAGTTTAAGAAAGCATCATTCAAAGCAGTCAATACAATACGTAATGTCCACTGAATTATTTAATTGTGCTTTTGACATTAAATAGGCTATCCTAAGGTACTCATTTACAGGGTCAGTTAGGCTATTCTCTGCCAAGCAAGGTCTCGTTCCTTGGCAGACGCTCAAATATTGCTCTTTTTTGGTTATTACAGTTCTCTCCTCCTCGTAAGCCTCGAGGAGAACTTGCTACTCCGCCTCTGATCAAATACGGTGCTCTTCATTTCACTCATGGTTTCGACTCTCAATAGATGATGCCTTTATAAGTTCGCCGTGAACGTGCACAACTCTAGGTTATCTAACACAGGGTTGATTGAACTAACTTGTAACCAGTGTTTTGGAACTGACAGCTCGGGTTTAGTCGCCACAGGTTCAGACAACCCAGAGGTTAAGTTTTATCTCAGTGTTTGTTAAACCTCCTTTCTGGAATACCCCCCTGTTTATCTCATTATAACCATTCAGTCTAAATTCTTCTGATGACCTTGATTGGCTGAGTGGGCTTAGCACCATCCTAATTGGCCAATCAGGGCACCCCAGGCATCACCATATGCATCTGATGCGCTTGATTGGCTAAATGGGATTTAGACAGCTGTCGTAATGTCCAATCAGAGAGTGCCTTTGGTAAATAAAGGACTGTGGGAGC
>NW_027468663.1:38584497-38619497 GCF_046254945.1 Alosa pseudoharengus
CACGAAGCATGTTTCATTTAAGACAGTACACAAGTTATTTTTATTGTAGTAATATTGAATGATTTCATTAATAAAGGTTGAAAAATTGTACGCACAGTGCGTACAGGATTACGGCTGGTGGTGCCACTGTACAGACACACACACATAAACACACATGTACACACACACTAATTCACAGTGTATCGATACTAGAAAGGTATCACAATGCCTTCACGCAAAAAACGATATGATTTCCGACATTTTTTGGAATCGATACTTTATTAAAATAATAACGTTCTGTGTCTGTGTGGACAGCTCCCACTCTCCATGCTCCTTGCACGCATCTAGGCAAGTGGGCGTGTCAAGCAGGCAGCTCTAAGTGAGTGAGTGCGCAGCTAACGTGGCTTATGGATAAAACGAAAGGTGAAGTGAAATCTGGAACTATTTCGGATACATCGCGGATAGTGAAGGCCCGTTTGTAAAATATGTTTCAAAGTCATTCAAAAGCAGTTACTGTAGGCTACACATAGAACTTGGCTAAGCACCTCGCAGACATAGGCTATCGCAATATTTAAAGACAGGTTAAAGGAAAATTCCGGTATTTAGCACTTTGAGTCCCTTTTCTGGTTTGTTTCGAAATTTTGACGATTGGTCCTGTCTCGACTTTTCTGACTCGTTTTGAATCGCCTTTGACTTCTCAGAGTGGCTGCAAACAGGCATACTGTAGGCTACTCAAACATGTCCTAAAACAACCCTTAACGTTCGTTTTCAAAACTGTGCAACTCACCGTGGTGTTCGTTGATTATTAAAAGCAAATATATCGGCGCAATGTATGATTTCCTGCCGTCTTATTTGCTATTGTGGAACTATTCACAACCGCTCAATATTTGAACCTGAAGCATAGACGATGGTGCAGTAATATCAAAGTGCAATGAGTCTTCCAACAGAAATCAATGGGATTTTACAAAATGCCAAATAAAACACGACAGAAACTGTATTAGGACATGTTTGAGTACAGTATGCCTGCTGGCAGCCACTCTGACTAGTCAAAGGCGATTCAAAACGAGTCGGAAAGGTCAAGACAGGACCAATCGTCAAAATGTCGGTGTCCACCACTCTAGTTCATCCAAAACAAACCAGAAAAGGGACTTAAAGTGCTAAATACCGGAATTTTCCTTTAACGAATAGACTATAGAAAACACCACTACATGATTAGTGCCAAGTTCATCTCTTCCGTTTTAGTCTAGCCTAACTGAAACGAGTATGGTTTTCTGGGATAAAGTGAACCTTCCTTCATCAGTGAATTTTGACGAGACATAACGACAGATCATTATGCTAACGTGATGAAAACGCTAGTATAACATTACCATAACTTGCAAACTATCTATTTAATATTTGGTCAGTAGCCTACTACTGGTAATGTTTGTCATGGCATGTAGACTGCAATTTGTTCAATAATTATTGCCCAGATGTAGGATAGTCTACCCGAAATGCGCTAATTAAAGCCCACAGCATATAATACCACCGAAGCGTGTCCTAATAATAATAACGGTTTATTGTTACGTGGTTGCAAATAATGTTATCAAAGAAATAGACGTAATGTAGCCTACACAGATATATTATACATATATATATACAGCTAATGGTGTATATGATACCTGGTTGGAACGTTGTACTTGTACACTGGGAGCAAAGAAGACTATCGTCCGCTTTTCCCCTTTGCAACTGTCAAAGAAATCCCATAAACACGGGAAGGCCATGATACTGACTATAAAAAATAATAATTATGTAGGAAGTTTAGAACCCAGAATTGACCTGCACACTACAAAAGTGCACCAAATTCAACACAAATGACTCAATAGGCTACACTTTGGTATTGTGACAACACTACTACATTGTGCTTACATCTGGTTAGCATCATAAGCACGCTGCGCTTATTTGTTAAAAACTGTTGCATTCAAGTTAATTCTGCAAACCTACCACCACAAATAGAATTAAATTCTGTGGGAAACACTGCACACACACACACACACACTAAGGGTACGTCTACACGAAACCGCCGGGTTAATTTTCTCTTACCGCTTTCACACCTTTAACAACACCGGTAAAGAAAAACCTTGCCTGCACACACAGAGGTGTAACCAGCTAAATATGCTGTAGTGCTATGCCAGACCAGTCAATGGCGCCGGCCGTGCAGAGGCTTCACGTTTAATTTGCGTGAATCGCGTAGAAGAAAACATTGTTGAAACAGTTTGTTAAGCAGTCGCATGAAATAAAGAGACTACAGACAATTCGGTTTTCAATTCAACTGTTAAATTAATAAAGTTCATTTTCAAGGTATGTGACTGCTATGTGAAATGTCAAATGCTTAGCCTACGCATTGCATTAGGTCTGATCACCACTGGAGAAAACATTGACATGCAGTAAGCTAATGTTTAAGTTAAGCCAATGTGTGCTTCTAACTTAGCCACAAAAGGCTGATAGGCTACACTGTGCACATAAATAATGACAGGGGAAAGAAAAAACATTTTAATATGATAAACAAATGGTTTGGTTTGTTTTCACAAGCAGCGTGTCAGGTCGAATGCCATGGTTTGGTTGAGAGGTGGGGCTATGTCGTCATAAAATTGCCGGCTTCGCACTTACAGGCGTCTACACGGCGAAAGTTAGCTGGCGGTTTCAAAAATTCCCACTTCGGAAGCCGGTTTCAAAAACTATCAGTTACAGTCTCCTAAACTGCCGGTGTCGTGTACACGCAAGGCGTAACCGATAACAAAACCTCACCGGTTTCACAAAAAAACCAGCGTCGTGTAGACGGCCCCTAACTCTCTCACTTTTTGTCTCTTTCCCTCTCTCTCTCTCACACACACACACACAAACACACACACACACAGACACACACACAAACACTAACCCTCTCTCTCTCTCTCTCTCACACACACACACACACACACACACACACACACAAACACTAACCCTCTCTCTCTCTCTCTCTCTCTCTCTCACACACACACACACACACACACACACACAGACACACACACAAACACTAACCCTCTCTCTCTCTCTCTCTCTCTCACACACACACACACACACACACACACACACAAACAAACACACACACACACACACACACACACACACACACACACACATCAGTGCTTGTGACAATGCTTTGTTTTGCATGCTAAATAATGAATGAACAGCCACAAATAAATGCTCCTGAAAACTTGAACCAGTTACCTTCTAAACACGGCCTTTTGACTCATCGCCCATAAATACACACACGCATACACACACACACACACACACACACACACACACGTACACACACACACACAAGAGTTCTTACACAAGAGCCAAATATAGTGATTATTTCTGAATGAGACCATCGGACCAGGATCTGAGTTAAGGCCCTGTGTGAGTTGGGAGTGTAAACAACTTAAGGTGAGAGATCTAACTAACTTCAGAATGTGACAGAATCTGTAGCAGTAAGCTACAGTGGTCAATGCGTAGACACAGACACACAAGCACATAGTCAACATGGGAGCTGTCCACACACACGGTGGTGCTGAAATACAGCTCTTATGGTAAGTATAAGTAAGTATGTATATATACTCTTTTGATCCCGTGAGGGAAATTTGGTCTCTGCATTTATCCCAATCTGTGAATTAGTGAAACACACTCAGCACAAGGTGAGCACACAATGAGGTGAAGCACACTATAAGCGCTGTTCAGTTGGGAACAGTTTGCTATTGATTTTTCCTCAACAAAATGTAATACAGAAATGTCACAAAGACATACTTTCCGATGTTTTGGGATCACTCTCACTGAATCACGAGGTTATGAATGCATGGTGATATTTTTGCAATGTAATCTAACATTACCTCTCTATAGACAATGCATATCTTCGGTCAGATAAGCTCTCCTCTCCCGTGCTGCTGCTGGGGCATTTGGGTTAAATGGCATCGGCATGCAGATCAACATCACGTCTCCTTAAGTCCTCTAATATTTCCTAATTTATGTCATCAACACATCCGTGATTTGTGGAAATGTGTATGCTAAATTTATGCATATTTTTTCACATCTTAATGGACACCACACTGATTTCCCTCGTGTGGTAATATTTTCCTTGTAATTATGTATGGTTTGCAGAAATGGGAACTGCGTTGTATAGATGAGAGGAGCGAAGTGTGCGTTGCGCAGTACAGGCGGCCAAGCAAGCGTTCTTGCAGGTGTAAGCTACGACCGTACCTTACCATCAGGCAACTCAACAACGAGAAACAGTTTCCAAGTTGACCTGACTTTCCAACTCTGCACAGTATCCCATGAGCTGCATGACAGTAGGCTATTTACAATATTTTCTGTAAAGTAGAGTTTGTAAACACATTATCATAAACTTAATGCACGGCTTGCACGCACAACATTTGTTTGAGCAGGAGACAGAATAACAATGAATGGTCGCAGCAACTACAGAAATTGTAGCCAAGGCTACTTGCTGCTTTCTTTTACCATCTATGGTTGCTGGTTAACAGCACATAATAAGCTGATTTAAGCTAATTCACTAACTCAAGACTTTAAGTTTTATGGATATAAAACGTTTTTTGAAAACAACGAAAGGATGGAGGGAATATAGCAAAGCTTGGAGTTATTTCTAGTGCTGCCGCGATTAGTCGACTTAGTCGACCTAATCGACCATGAAAATTAGTCAACGGCAATTTTTTTAGTCGAAGAGTCGTTTTACTATTGACCGCCTATTTATTTTTGGTCTCACACGGCTGTAATGTTATATTAACTCTATGTTTTAAACCCCACTATGCACGCAAGTGTTAACGCCAGCAGCAAAGCTGTGTGCCTGCCTGCATTCAGCGCAATTAATTATTAGGCAGAGCTAAGTGGGGGGAGCTAAGCTAGTAGGTTACGCTAGTCCAGACTCTGACTAATATAGTAGCCTATTGTGGAAATTGAAATAAATGAAGTGAAGTGTCTCACGTTGACAACGCAACGGCGTGTCATTACTGTAATTCATTCATACAAAAAAACGTTAAACCGAACATGCCGCCGACCGTGATATCAACAATGAAGGTGCGCGTCATTTCGCATGGTCAATAAGTCACGACACATATTTTTTTAGCGTTCAAGCCAACTGATAAAGTGAAGTAACCTATGTGGTAAGACGCGCAAAGTGCCTGTAGCCTACTTGTTTTGAACATGCTGATGTTAGGCTCATTTGCAAAGTCCTCAACTCCTGTCGCCTTTCAAAGTCCAGCGTTTCTCAAACTATGGGCCGCGCGGACCAGCACTGGCCTTAACGTGGACATTGCTGGTCCGGAGCCGCGGAGTGAAATTATTCCCGGGGCTTCGTCTGATAATTTGCTGCGCAATTGATCAAGGAACCGCGGACCGACAGAAAAAGAAAACAAACTTTTCTGCAATCGGTATGAATTACTTGCTAATTTGGTGTCATCAAACATAGAGGCATAGGCTACAATTAAATGGTGGTATGAGCGTTCATTCAATGCGCGAGAGAAACTGGAACCACTTGATAACGTTGGTAGCAAATCTCCAATTCAACCTATTGGAAAGCTATTTAATTATGAAACTACATTTAATAGAACAATGTGGATTTATGCAACTTCCATAAAAACAGAGCACAGACTATAATATACTATCTAGAGTATTGTATAGTCAAATTTGAATAACGTGGCCAAAAGCTTGTGGCATAATTAAATATGTAAATATTCTTTCCATTTGCCTACCAGTATATGATGCTTGCATGAGGGAAACATCCCAAAACGATGACACCCATATAATTGCTGTTGTTTTGAGAAGTATTTATCATGCAACCATGCAAAAGCAATGGAACTATTCTAATTATATTTTACATTAGTAAAGCAGTCCTCTGATGTGCATGTTTTCAAACTTTTTGTGAACAATGTTAGCACTTTAAACACTGGCTGCTTTGAAGTGCATGTATAACAATATAGCATAACAATAATAATTGTGATGTGATATAATGATAATTTGATGGGGGGTGGGTTCATGTAGGTGGGCCCTATGACCCCAAAGTATGCCATGACCGGGCCTCAGGTCAAAGAAGTTGTCTATGTCGATGGCAACACTGGCATACAAATAAAGTCTATCAAAGGTCTGACATTACTGTAGATCTGAAGGTAGCATTTTAAATGGGTGTTTTTTTTAATACATAATGTTTTTGAACAGTTTACTTACAGTAATACAGCTTCTAACAAAAGTAGGGTGATATATATTTTACGTTTTCCATTTAGTTGAGTTCAAAATAAAACGTACACAACAAAATAACAAACATTTGATTTAAAAAAAAAAAAAGTCGTTTAGATTAGTCGACTAATCGAAAAATTAGTAGAAAGATTAGTCGTTAGAAAATTAGTCGTTAGTGGCAGCACTAGTTATTTCAGATGGGCTACAACAAGGCAGGCAAAATTGTGGTGCTTGTCAAAACCTTAGAGCATCTGGAATAATGCTTAGGCTGATGTTTAAAGCGCACATGATGTTTAAAGCCATACACAACGATAAATTGGAACAAAACTAAAGGTAACTTTAGCCTTTATAGGGCTGTATAAAGTTGTCCAAATGAATAGGTGCACGGAGGTGTCTGTAGATTGGTGTGCAAAGCATTCATTCCTGCAGGCCTGTGGCCATGCATGCACCCTTAAAATAGCATCTGAATTTGCCCCACTGACTTTAGACCAGCATGTACCTGGTCTGTGGTGGAATTGTTTTCTGAAACTGCAAAATATCAACAGGAATGTTTGCACCGGAACACGCCCCCTCTTTTCGCTGAACCGCAAAATTGGCCGCAATTTAATTCCCTAATTTACAGACATGTACCTGTGGAGGGAAAATTTCAATATGCGCTGACTGCAAAATAGGAAAGACAAATGCGCGAGTATACTCGCGCTTTTGTCTTTCCTATTTTGCAGTCAGTGCATATTGGAATTGGCACACTGGAGTGCAAGATAGAGCCCATTATCTCTCAAATACATATAGCTCTTATGGAGAAAACACATACAAACACATACACATAAAATCTCTCTTTCTCTCTCTTTCTCTTCTGCATTGATAGGACTGAGGTCCTGGCAGGAGTCTGTGTTGTGGAGAATGGATCTAATCCTGTACATCCTGCTCTCCATTAGCACCCCACTGTGAGGAACTTAGAACTGGAGAACAGAGCCTAAGAATGTTAATGACAAACTCTGTCTCTCTCTCACTGTGTGTGTGTGTGTGTGTGTGTGTGCGTGTGTGTGTGTGTGTGTCTGTCTGTCTGTGTGTATGTGTGTATGTATGGGTCTAAACAAAGACAAGAGGGGGGGTCTAGTTGATGGACAATATGGACAATATGCTATAGATAGATAGATAGATTTGCAATTAGTCCTGTCTCAGAGGATAAAGTAAGAGCGAGCCTCTCCACCCTATCAGTGAATAAGGCCACTGGCTTGGACCTTATCCCTTCCAGGTTTCTTAGGGATAGTGCTGAGGTTACATGTAGTATTCTTACCCATGTCATAAATCTGTCGATAAGTCAGGGTGTTTTCCCAAACGAGATGAAGAATGCCAGGGTGGTTCCTCTTTTTAAGAAAAATAGCAGAGCTGATGTTGGGAATTATAGGCCAGTCTCAATTCTTTCAACCATATCAAAGATTATTGAGTCTTTAAAATACTTTAAAAGTGATGTGTAATGGGTCTGAAATTGTGTCTAAATCAAATGTCACATATTTGGGTCTAACATTGGATCAATCACTTAGTGGTGAATCTATTGCAGCAAAAGTTTTTGTAATGGTAGAATATTTTAACTGTAGGATGATTTGTAGCTGTAAAACTGATCCGTACCCGTAGAATAGATTTGTAAGTGTAGGGCATATTTGTGATATTGACAATTACTTGTACAGATCATTTTTACAGTTACAAAACATTTCTACAGTTCCAAAACGTGAAACACGTACACAACTTTTGAGTCTAATATTCTTCCATACCGAATGGCCTAAACATTTCAAATCTTCGAACACACACACACACACACACACACACACACATGACCATGCACATACACACAACCAATGAGCAAGGCACATCCAGGTTATTGCCCCGGTAATAGTGCCAGACTTTTGGCATGTAGCAATGCAATCACTTGTTGCATGCAATGCATGAGTTTCGTTGGGGCAGGTGTGGGGGATCAGGTTTCACCTCAAATTAAAAGTGTGTAATTCTGGCTTTGACTGGAGTGTGTGTGTGTGTGTGTGTGTGTGTGTGTGTGTGTGTGTGTGTGTGTGTTCTTGTGTGTCTGTGTGTGTGTGTCAGAGTTTCCGCTAGAAAAAAATGGTGCCGGTTAAAGTGACCGGCAGAGGTTTCGTTTTCTGGACATTTTGATGATATGCCGGTCAAATATCCTATTATCGCTTCTTAATTAGTCAAATTGATGGAGACAGGCTATGTAGCTTAAAGAATTACATAAACAGGCTGTATAGAATGCAACATGTTCATTAGCCTAACTTAAACATGCCTAACAAGATCTAGCCAGTGTCTTTTCATGGACAACAAGAGTCCACTTCGTTCGTTGTTTTAAAAAGGCTACGTTGTTTGTTGCTGCTACCCACGTTATCTCCAGTGGTGACTGTTTAACTTACACAGATGGACACACACAAGAATGAGCGCTCACACCACTACCCCCTAATGCTATGCCTCTTTATTTGACAACAATAAATTAAGAAATGTTTCCAATTCTGGGAAATGTTTAGTTTCTTTTTCTTTCGGCCGCGGTTCAATGATACCGTTTAATTGTGCCGGAAATTATCTGCGGACCAGCAATCTCCTCGTCGAGGAGGCCCTAACCTTGCAGATCATAGACAGAGAACGCATAGGCCTACTGTATGCTTTGGGTAAAGAACACTTTGCATGTCCAGTGTAGGCTACATGGAGAATGATAGTGTCTTGGAGCGGCCACACCCCACGCAACTCCACTTCCAATGTCACTAATTCCGAAAGATACGCCCGTCACTTATGCTTTTTATCTGGTGGTGGTGGAGTTGACCGGACATCTGAGGCTTCAGACGTTACCAATTTATCATCATCCATCGCGTCTGGCCTCTGAAAAAACATGTTTGAACCGCCTCACTCATTTGTTCATTGTTTAACATGGACGTTTTAAGCGTGCGCTTCCTATTTGAAATGCAGCATAGGCTATGCCTGTTGTTTAATAGCTTACTTTTCAAACGGTAGAGCCTGTTCATTTAAAAACATAGCCAGAGGACGTATAATATAGGCTTACATATTAAGGCTTATTCTCAAATTCAGATTGCATTAGGGGACGGGATTGTTAGCCAATTTCAATCGGACAATTTGACCGGAGAGATTTAATTTTGACTTCTTTTTTTTTTTCGGCCAATGTCTGGTAATTACCGGACAACGGAAACCCTGGTGTGTGTGTGTGTGTGTGTGTGTGTGAGAGAGAGAGAGAGTGTGTGTGTGTGTGTGTGCGTATCGTCAACCTAATGCCAGGCAGTGTACTGTAACCACAAGGGCTGCAAACAAACTCACAAAGGCCTGGGAAAACATTACAGCCTCATTACCATATGAAAAGAAACATGGTGTGTGTGTGTTTGTGTGTGTGTGTGTGTGTGTGTGTGTGTGTGTACTTGTGTTTATAAACACGCCTTTATTATTTATCAATGTGTGCTAGAGAGTGTATATCGAAAGCAGTAGAACTTTCCTCCGATGCGCTGGTCAGATAGGAAATGCTGCCACCTCTAAACACCTTCTACACCCACGACACAGCCCTAAAATCTCCCATACGCATCTCTTTAGAGAGCCCCACAGCCCTGAAACCTTCCATACGCATCTTTTTAGAGAACCCCACAGACCTGAAATCTCCCATACGCATCTCTTGAAGCTGCAGTTGGCAAGATTTTTTTGATCATATTCACTGAAACCGACACTATGCTCCGACAGAACAACATAAATCAGCCGGTTTTAGAAAAAAAAACGCACTGTTATTTGTTTTGCAAAAATCCACAGCTCCCGGTTCTTCTGGTCCAATCAGAGCAGGGCTGTGTGAGATCTGACTGAATCACCGTCTGGTGCAGTCTGGTGTGCATTGACGAGCACAAACTCGATGAGAGGGTGCTCGGTGGTAGTGGGGGAGGGGCATGAGAGTTGTAAACATTCAAAATTTTGGCTAAGTCCCCTGAATCTGTCAGACTTGCCAACTGCAGCTTTAAGAGAACCCCACAGCCCTGTGCGTCTACACGGCACTCTCATATAACCCCCATCTACTCATAGGAGGGAATCCACTGGACCAGGCAGGCTCAATCAAACATCTACTCAGAGGCCAATCAAATGGACATGAAAGCCAGTGACCTGTGGGTGTCACTCAGAGCATGAGAAAGAGAGACAGACAGAGAGACAGAGAGGGGAGGGACAGAGAAAGAGAGAGACAGAGAGAGAGAGGGAGGGAGTATTGAACAGACAGTAATCTGATGAGTGCTCAACTCCAACATGACACCAGATCAGCAATCACAGACACACACATGCACACACGCACACACACACACGCACACGCACACACGTACACACACACACACACACACACACACACACATATACACACAGGCATACACCACAACAAATTGTGGACTCCTGGTTGTCACAGAGGACAATCATGGATGTGATAATTTGCCCTCTCCTTCAATCAGTCACACTTTAATTGCATTAAGCAACCACTTTCAACACACATCCCTGTCACACACACACACACACACACACACACTGTTCTTACTGTTATACATTTTTTCTACACATCCCTTTCTTCTACCTGTTCATCTCTCTCTACCTTTCTCTCTACCTTTCTTTCTCTCTCTCTATCTCTCTCTGTCTCTCTCTTCTTAATTATTTTATCTCTCCACTCCCATTGAGTATTGGACCACAGTGAGAAGTGTTTAAACATACACTTTCAGTATGCTAACAATTCACACACACACACACACACACACACACACACACACACACATATATATATATAAAATACACACACAGCGATTAGCTACAGTACCTACATACATGAAGAGTTCTGCACACACAACAAATACATACACTAAATTTTCCCCAAATGAGTACTCCACACATGAGTCTAAGCTTCCTCTCCTGCAGTCTGTACATCGAAGCAGTGTGTGTGTGTGTGTGTGTGTGTGTGAGAGAGAGAGAGAGAGAGAGAGAGGGCGAGAGAGAGAGAGAGAAAGAGAGAACAGAGTGAGCTCCCCTGCTGTGCATTGGCACACAACCCTTAGTACTGAGCCAACATCATCCGCTTGTGTGTGTGAGATAAGGCCTGTGAGCATGTGTGTGTGTGTGTGTGTGTGTGTACGTGTGTACATGTGTGTGTGTGTGTGTGTGTGTGTGTGTGCCATAATGTATGCATGAGAGTAGGCTGAGAGCATTTGGCCCGTGTGCTGTACTCTCTTTGCTCTTCTACAGCAGGCGTAGTACCAGAGCAGTGGCCATATGGGGCGCTGTGCCAACAGCAGCAGTGGATCAGGAGACACACACACACACACACACACACACACACACACACACACACACACACACACACACACAAACACACACACACACATTTAACCCTAAAGAGAGCTCTGCTTTCTGTTTTGGTGAGAGGGTAAAGAGTGTTCAGTTTGAGTAGCATCTTTAACACCCTGTTACGTCCCCCAGCTCTGGTGTTTGCTCCTATACATGTATTTGGCGACCCTTGTTGGGTGCAGTGTCTCTTCCCCTTTTCTTAATTACAGGTGAGCCACACCTGAGCGAGGCCTACCTGAACAGAGTCGATACACAGACTTCCGTCTAGCCGTCCACCCGGCAGTAGAAAGCGTTCTGCTTTTGTAGTTATTGTTAACCTACCAATTTTTTGATACCCATTCTGTTAAATAAACATACCCCTATTTTTGATACGAACTGATCTGTGTGCGTCTGTGTGCGCCTTTATGTTAGGAGTGGTGTCCGGCTGCCCGTAACCCGCACCCACTGCTACAAACATGCCTGTTCTGGAGTGATTTCGTAATGTAATATTTGTAGTGTTTTTTGGAACAGAGACTGGAGACTTATGAAAAGCACCTCTTAGTCCCCAGAAAACATCAGTATTTTGTGAATTTAGTATGATTATGTTCCTGTGTGTGTGTGTGTGTTAAATATATAATTTTCCCATCTCATTTACACACAGACAACTAACCTGCGGGTTCATGGAAATCACAACCTATTCATCACAATTTTATTACAATTGACAAGCATCTGAAATATATAAGACACAAATTTGTCACATTTTAAGGAACACAGCCATTCAGACACACACACACATACACACACACACGCACACACAGGCTCTATTTCTGTCTTGCTCTCTATCCACTCTCAGTCTTCCTGGCACACAGATTCAAGGTCTCTTTCTCTCTCATCCCCCAAGAACACACACACACACACACACACACACACACATGTGCATGCTTTGAAGCTCTCAAAGACACATTCAAAACTACTCCACCCCTGGCAGCCAGGATGCCTCTGATTGGACGGTTAATGAATAAATAATGAGTTTGGGCCGTATGATAAAGAGGAGATTCTCTGAATTAAGAGACCTCCCTCCAGTGCTAAACCTCACACAATAACATCTCTCCCGTCTCTATGCCCCCATGCCCCCCCCCCTCTCTCTCTTCCTGCCTCCCCCTCTCTCTCTCTCTCTCTTCCCGCCTCCCTCACTCCCTCTCCTCCTCTTTCTCTCTTCCTGCCTCCCTCCATCGCTCGGCACTGGACTTTTCCTCTCTCTGTCCACATAGTTTTTCATTGGTTTGTCTCTGCCTCTTTATTTTGCTATCTCTCTCACAAGCCCTCACACACACACACACATACACACACACACAGAGAGAGAGAGTCTCAAGTATTTCTGTATCATCAGCTTCTGAATGGATTACAATCACTAACTTGTAAAAACCTCTCTCTCTCTCTCTCTCTCTCTCTCGCCCCCTCTCTTCCTGGTGAAACACTCTCATCTGACCGATACTGGAGAAAAATGTATTATTAAATGCAATTAATTTTGCATTAAAAAAATGGCACATGAATAAATCATTAGAGCAGTATACCCCAGCAGAAGTGCAACTGGTCAATTAATTCAGATTAAGCTGTCAGTGTATGTGTTTACGTGTATGTGCATGTGTGTGTGTGTGTGTGTGTGTGTGTGTGCGTGTGTGTGTGTGTGTGTGTGTGTGTGTGTGTCTGTGCGCGCATATGTGAGGGGGCTGGGGGTTTGACTACCAGATGAAACAGGGGAAGGGGGTGATCCTAAACGACTGGAATCCCCTCTTGATGATGGACAGAAGTAGAAAGAGGAGAGGAAGTGGGAGAGTAGGATGTAACAATAGGGACGAATGGGGAATCTGAAGGAACACAAGGCCCAGCACCATGCTGAGGAGATGGACAGGATCCTCTAGGGCACAGTAGCAGAAAGAACAGAGCAGAGAAGATGAAGAACAGAGGACATATGGAAATGGGAGGACAGTTGGTCATTCCATGTGAAATCAACAGATGCCTTCCGCCTGGCCATCTTGGATTTGCTTCATACTTAAATAAATACTTCATACTTGTAAATAACGCCAAGTACTTCATACTTGTAAATGACGCCAATAAGCGCATGTAAATAGTGTTGCTGAAAATGAGTTTCTCAAGGCATTGCTTTTCAGCGAGTACTAGAAGCTTGACAGTTTCAGGAAATATATGGCTCAGCTAGATCACGTAAGGGATAATGTATAGAACGCCGGTCATTATTGGGAAAATAAGTCCCGAAAGGGCGAACCGGACCCCGATGTGCAGCGAAGGGGTCTTGTTCCGCCCCGAAAGGACTTATTTTCCCAATAATGACCGGCGTTCTATACATTATCCCGCGTGTTACACGGCTACTTGCCAAAACGAAACAATAAACTGCCCACGATATGACTATTTAGCCTATAGCCTAGGCTATAGCCTATTTGTTACTGTTCATCGTGGCTTTTGCTGAGAAACAAATAGTTTGCAACAACACACGCTGAACTTGAATCAAACATTCTTTAGTACACAGCTGATCAACCATCTGTTTTTCTTTTTTGAATGAAGTTCCAGTAGTTGCAGAGTGATCTGAAAGACCTGAATAAGAAGCACAAACTCCGTTGCCATTGTCAGCGGTCATTATTTTTTTCAGAGGTCTTCTAGTCGAAAATAATGGCCGCTAGAACTTTGGGAAATCCCATTCAAATCAATGGAGCGTTCTACTTGCATTGTGAAGAGCCGTGTAATAAACACAAGTGTAGTAAGTTTTGAATTGTATAAGAAAATGTGGAGTAACTTTTGCAACAACATCCTCACACTGAGCATCATCACATCCTTTGACTTTTTGCATATCATCGTACAGTTTTAGGCCCCGTCCACACGGAGACGCTTTGTGGGTTAAACGCACCGGTTTTGCTTTGTCCAAACGAATCCTGTAAACGCACTGCCCGAAACCGCACTTTTTTAAAACCTGGTCCCAGGGTGGAAAAATCTGATACCGTAGCCCTTGTGAGTTCGTTTGAATGGCGAAACCGCATACTTGCGTATTGATGATGTCATCGCCACACCTAAGCTGCCCTGAACTTGACAGTTATAGTATTGCCTTACAATACTAGTTTTCATACATGACATACATGACGCAAGCTTTGGTCAATTTCTGTAACAAACAGTGCCACCTATTAGGGCTGTCACTTTTGTGAAAAAATCCTGTTCGATTTTTGAGACATAAGTGTTCATTGAATCAATTGTATAATTGATTTTTCATGTCTAAAGACGTTTCCATTTTCAACGGCAAATATAGGCCAATTCACAAACAACTAACAGGCATTAGGACGAACGTAAATAGGGCGCTTGTAGACACAAGCTAGCAATATTTCTGATGATTTATTGGCGTGAAGTTTCATGCCTGCAGTACTGCTGCAGGCTTCAACGTAGCTGTGTCTGTGTTTACAATTAGACATGTCAAACAAATTTTGCCTATTTAGAACTCGATTGCACAGTTTGCATAGCCTACCGCTTTGTTCTTCTCCATAGTTTGATATACCAAAAATCCGAAGTAGGCCTACTTCCACATCGAACTCCTCAAGTTATTAGGGCCTATCACTCGTCTCTCTCATGTCGGACAAGTTGATCGCGTTGTCCTCCATTTTTTGGCAAAACACGAGCAGCAGAGCAGCTGATTGAAACAGCTGTTTTTGGTGCGTAAAATTGGTGGGAATTTTCTTTTTAGCTTTCGCAATGCTTACTGCACTTCGGAATTCTTTTATATTCTTATATTCTTGTTTGTGAATTTTGTTACATCTATCCTTTTTATTTGTTTAATTCATTTACAATTAATAGTGTACACATTTGGTTAAAATCGATTCCCTATTTTAGTTTTCGAAACTTGTGTTGTTTGGTCCAATCGATTGTGCAATGGATTTTCGAACGTAAAGTGACAGCCCTACCACCTATAGGCCTGGGATATGAAGTAACATGTTGAGTCGTGTTGAGATGGATCCGTTTGGACGCAAATATTCTTGATACGGTTCCAGGGAAGACGGAGGAAAAAAAGATCGGTTTGGTACGTGTGGACTTAGTACTCCCTTACTAACTAGGTTGCATGTCTAAAAAATAATGAATAAATATATATATTTTAAAGGACATTGAGAATGAAAACAAAGAGTCTAGAATGGCCTGCTGTCAAGAACAGTCTGGCCTGAGTTACACGAGGAGGGGTGACTCTGGGTGTGGAGGTGTAAAGGTCAACTCTGATCTGACCCAAATGTTTCAGACGAGGTGTGAAAGGTCAAAAAGAATCGTGTGACCTCATCACTTCAGACACACACACACGCGCACACACACACACACACACACACACCTTGTCATGGGTAGATGAGGCATGAACTCATGTGGTGGTGCTGTATTTGCCAAAGGCATTGGTTACTCCATCAAGGCTACATTTCTCATCTGATCTAAAGGTTAAAATCCCCATTCTCTTCACTGAGATGGACTGCAGCAGGGACTTTGTACACACAGAGGAAAAAGAGACACACTCTCTACTGCCAACACTCATACACACACACACACACACACACACACACACTAACACACACACACACACCATCATAGAGGAGAAGCAGGCCTCAGGGACATCTAAATCTAACCCACAGTGCAAACAGACACACACACACACGTGGGAAGCCTTGTCCTGCACTTGATCTAAGCGTCTTTAAAAGCATTTACACATGGCCCAGCTCTTTATCCATCAACCTCCACCACACACAGCATAACACACACCGTAACACACATACCGTAACACACAATAACACACATACTGTAACACACACAATAACCCAGTGAGAGTGAGAAGTGGAAGTGCCAAGGTGGAGAGATGGAGAGGCAGAGAGATGGAGCAGGTGGTGGTGGCTCAGGCATGGGCAGCGTTAGGAAATGAAATCCCAATTAGGCACGTGTGCCAAACTTCCTCCTGTGACTGCAGGAAATCAATACAGTATCCCACGGCTCATGAAGACATTCTCTCCCCCAGCGCACACACACAAGGAGAGTTAGGCCACCTGTCTCCCCTGAGTGTGACTACTCAAGCAGAAAGGAGAAGAGAGGAGAAACACACACACACACTCCAGTCAAAGCTAGAGCTACACACACACTCCAGTCAAAGCCAGAGCTACACACACACACACACGCACACACACACACACACACACACACACACCATTTATAGAGTGACAAAAATGGCATATAAAGCACAGCAACATGACCAGGACCCAAAGCCAGGGCGACACACACTGTGTACTACATGGCCAAATGCCCATGGGGACCCGGGTTCAAATAGCTATGGCACCATAGACGTGTAGGCTGTGGTAAACAGGTGGGTAATATAGCACAGTAGATGTGTAGGCTGTGGTAAACATGGGTAATAGCTATGGCACCATAGATGTGTAGGCTGTGGTGAACATGGGTAATAGCTATGGCACCATAGATGTGTAGGCTGTGGTAAACATTAGAGACCGACCGATCGATCGGCAGGCCGATTTTTGCTATTTTTTAATCAATCGGCATCTGCCAATTTTCTTATTTGCCCGTGCCGATTTTTAGGGATGGGCAGAACGAGGCTTTGTGAAACAACGAAACGTTCGAAGCAATTGCGCCGGAATGTGTCGAGGTTTCGAAACAATCCGACACCCGTAACTCCATGTTAGCAAAACTAGCCACTAGATGTCACCATCACATTTTGACCGTGAAGCACAACTGCTTCAGACGAAGAATATAAATAGCCAACATGGAACGCACGATTTCGTCCACAGCTACGTGGCTGAGTGGTTAACACACTTGCATTCGGCCGGAGCGTCCGGTGTTCGATTCCCTGCTGGTGCTTAGAAATTTCAGACTATATGCCTTCAATAATAAGAATATTTTTATATCTGCCCAGTTAGATGTTTTGTTATTTCAATTTCATAGTACATTATCCTTTGGAATATGCTGGAGAGGAAAATGCTACAATGGTTTTAAAATGTAGGCTATGCTTATGGCCCAGGGTTTTTTTTGGGAACATGTTGTAGGGAAATAAAGGATACATGCGTTAGACTAAACAGGTACAACATGGGAAAAATAAACAACACATTTTTTGTATGTCAACATACATTTTTATTTAGGAATAACAGTTGTTCTGCCGTCTTGGCATTTAATCTGTTTCTTGTTTTTGAATAAACCTCCCCAGCCTTGGAAAAAATTCTTTCACAAGGCACACTTGTTGCTGGCATGCACAAATATTTTTTGGCCATCACAGTTAGGTTTGGATAAACCACTCTCCTCTCCTGCCAGTATTTCAAAGGGTCAGCTGTTCTTGAAATAAAGGCATCAGTCATATATTTTTTTACTTCTGCTACTATCTAAATATTAACGTCACTAGACTATATCTATCTAAACTATCGCTCACTGTCTGTCTCTAGCCTGTCAACTAATCTATATCACTAACCTATCAATCACAAGAATGCACTATAAATCGCTATATCTCTATATGTCTCTATGTCGCTATATCTCTCAAAATCTCTCTCTTCACAAAAAACCCACAAAGATAGGATGTGTTTGAATGACTTTTAAGCATTCTGGGACTTTGTAATTTAGATCAAACAGGTGTTTACTCGGGTAATTGGCTCGCGCGGTAAGGTCCAAACCAAATTGAAACACCACGAAGCCATGGTCACGTGACATGGGCGTTTTGAACCACACTTCGAAACACTGTTCGAAACACTTGCGTTTCGGAAGCTCGACACTGTTTCGAAACGTCAGCTTCGAGCGTCACATCCCTACCGATTTTAAGTCAGGCACATCTGCGGGCAGCTACTTGGAACACAGCGCGAGGTTTTAAAAGAGACGGTCTATTTAGAACTAAGAAAATCTTTGGTTTCAAGAAGGAGCAAGACTGTCTACAGGTAAGGCATCACATTACATTCCAGTGTAAGTCGTATATTTTCTCTTATGATTTCTCTTATGGTTGTAATCTGTGATGTTGCTTCATTTACCGAAAGTGCGTTGGGAATGCGCCAGCAAGCCCCCTCAATGCTGGACCCCGTTTCTCGAAAGCAAAGATTGTTAAGGCGGAGCAAGATATTTCATCAGGAGCCACTTCCGGGAACCCGGATCGCACGAGGGGGGGTCAAAATCCCCCTTTATGCAGAGCAGAGGCAGCGACTGCTCCATTGAAGTCTATGGGCATAGCTCAGAATTTCACCACAAGGACTTTTACAGGCTTTTCCCAAGTCACGGAAGAAACGTCGACGCAGCGGTATAGTAGCAGATAATCAGGCAAGTCTTATTTAAATAAACTCCTGGTGCACTTACAAACTTTATAATGCCTCGTTATTGGACTAAAGGTCATAGTTGTACTACTGCAGAAGTTTCGCACCATTCAGGGCATTATTAGTGGGGTAATTTACGAGATAAAAGTTGGTTCCATCACGACTGCAGAACGTCATTAGTTTCTGACAGCGCTACTCGACCAGGGCTCGACCAAGGGAAAAAAGGTTCTGGGAGGGTGTTTGGCTCGGGGTCATGGTGCAAAGGACCCTAGGGTGAAATTACTCCGAACCATCGCTTTAACAATCTTTGTCGAAAGCATTGTTGCTAACCAGTTAGCAACTTAGTAGGTTGCCTATGGGAAATTGCATTGCAACCAAGTAAGTTGCTAACTTAGTTAGCAACGACACTGTCGAGAAACACACCCCTGGTGACCAGCGTGATGTTTCGATCTAAACTATAGTAACGGACAATCTAAGTGAAAATTTAACAAAAAGAGGACGCAAATCTAACATGTGAACGCTTTATAACACTGTCATCCCATGTCCATTCGTTTTCAACTGCATCGGAGTTGAAGAAGAAATGAAAGTTGCTTAGCGTTGTGGCTACGAGTGCGTTGGGAATGCGCCGACTATGCAAGCCCTCGCCCTCAACGCTGGTGACTGCTATGTTACGATCTAAACTTAAGTAACGGACAATCTAAGTGAAATGTTAACAAAAAGAGGACGCACAAATAACAAGTGAACGTTTTAAAACATTGTCATCCCGTGTCAATTTGTTTTCGCTATGTATAAATGCTTGATTTGATTGTGAATTTGAGAAGTATCAAACGGATGTTCTCTGGTTCCTATTTCCAGTTTCCTGCACAGCATGCTGGGAGACGGAGTTTTATATTGTTGAAATCTAGGTCTGTGGTAAGGCATGGAAGTTCCACAGTGAAACTGTATAACCTGAACATGTATTTTGCCGTTTTGAAGTAACTATCTGAAGTTGTCACATCATGGAAGTCTTCTTGCACTGAATAATTAATAGACTAACAGACTGCAAGAAGTCATACATAAATTTTTATGTTGATTATATATTGAATATTTAAGACTCAGAGTTGGTATTTATTTATTTTATATTTAATTCATATGTTGATTTTTTAATGTTCAATTTTCAATAAGTCAAATGTTGTGCCTCCTCTTACTAGTATGATTTTTAGCATGCAAATTAAGGATAATACGATAGCATATCAACACTAAAAATCGGCCCAAAAAATCGGCAGGTCACATCGGCCATCGGCTGACTCTGACCGCTTAAAATCGGTATCGGCATCTGCTTTAGAAAAACCCAAATCGGTCAGTCTCTAGTAAACATGGCACCATAGATGTGTAGGCTGTGGTAAACATGGGTAATAGCTATGGCACCATAGATGTGTAGGCTGTGGTAAAGCTGCTACACGTCTATGGTGCCATAGCACTCAGCTGGGAGAAAATGTATGTTATTCACAAAATCTCATGTAAAGTCATTGTATCAGATTACCACTTTATGGCAACCTTAAATTGTAAATCATGGGAGTTGTACTGGAATCGCGGCGCGCTCCCGTCAACTAGATCGTTAAGTGTAAGGTGCTAATCTTAGCGGTTTTAAGTCAGTCGGAGTCAGTCCTTTTCTAGTTTTGCCGTTACGACAATATCGCAAGTCTTTCTAGTCGAGGCTCATGCAAATAGTGACGTGAACTATAAAAACCAATAATGATCTCTCTCTCTCCAACACCAAACATGAAGGGGCAAAGTAGGCGACAGCTGCAGCCTATATGATTATTTGTTATTCTTATAATATTTGTCATTTCTTATACATATTTAGTCGGCTCTTCCACGTGACAGAACAACTCTATCGGTTAGGGATGTCACGCATGAAACAATGCTGCAGAAACACGAAAATACGACTTTGAGTCTATCATTTCAGTTCCTGTTTATCTATTGCATGATGGGTAATAATTTAAAGGAATCTAGTTGCAGTCTTGTAAATAGTGACCCTGCAAGATCCCTAGTCATTGCAAATCATAGTCTGTGACTTAAAACTCTATTACTTGTCTTTAGATGTGAGAGGGTCTGAGACTGTAGTCTTTCAAAAATCGTTTCCAAATCTTTGCAAATCTTTCCAAAGTCTATCAGTGTAAGGAGGGCTTTACAGGGCCAAGAAATAGAAAGGGTGTCATCTTACAAATATTTGTGTTTCTTACTGGATGACAATCTGTCTTTTAATCACCATGTGATAAATTTAGTAAATCATCTTAAGGTAAAGCTAGGATTCTATTTTAGAGACAAAACCTGTTTCAATTTAAACGCAAGAAAAGCACTTGTTGCAGCCACTTTTTATCTGCTTTAGATTATGAGGACATTCTCCACATGCATGTCTCAAAGACTGTGTTACACTCATTGGACTCTGTTTATCATTCTGTTTATCAATAGCTATGGCACCATAGATGTGTAGGTTGTGGTAAACAGGTGGGGTTTGAGGAGTTTTTTGGAAGAGTCCAGACATGTGATGGAGTGGATCTCAGCGGGGAGAATGTTCCCGAAGGTGGGGGCAGCGACACAGAAGGTTGAAGAACCTGTTTTCTGTTGGTCGAGAAATGCTATCAGAGCTCCCCTAGCACTATGCGTCTGTGGTGCTCAACACTGGACATATCAGCTGGGCAGCAGGAGAGATGAGGTTTCCCTGGGGAGGGCTTGACTTGAACTGAGTTACCTTTAATTAAGTTATCCTTCAAACACAGCTGGGCTCTGAGGGAAGAGCTACATTGCTGTAACACTCTTTCAGCTGTAGTTAAGTGCTCCAGAAAGACCGCCGACTGTCCCCGTGGGTCAGTGCATTTGTGCTGCCAAGGGTCAAGCACTTAGGCTGGGCAGTGGGAGAGACAAGGCCTTCCTGTGGAGGAGGAATGATTCACTCCTATTCATCAGGCTCCAGTGAAGTGGCCCCGCAGGTCGACAGTATCATAATAATAATAACAATAATAAATTGGTGTTAAATTCTAAAAAAAACAAATGTATGTTATTAAGGCTCATGTAAAGTCATTGCCTCAGATTACCACTTATAGAAAGGGTGTCATCTTACAAATATTTGGGTTTCTTACTGGATGAAAATCTGCCTTTTAATCACCATGTGATAAATTTAGTAAAGCAGCTTAAGGTACAGCTAGGATTCTATTTTAGAAACAAAACCTGTTTCAATTTAAACGCAAGAAAAGCACTTGTTGCAGCCACTTTTGATCTGCTTTAGATTATGGGGACATTCTCCACATGCATGTCTCAAAGACTGTTACACTCATTGGACTCTGTTTATCATTCTGTACTACGTTTTATAAGAAAGTATAGCTTCATTGGTACATTTTCGAATTATGTGTGTGTCTGTGTGTGTGTGTGTGTGTGTGTGTGTGTGTGTGTGTGTGTGTGTGTGTGTGTGTGTGTGTCTGTGTCTGTGTGTGTGTGTGTGTGTGTTAGAGCCAAAAGGATAAAGCAGTCAGATGTCCTATTCAGCTAAATCATAAGACATCACACCACCGGCCAGGTTGCCGTGGCGACACCGGCAAGCCTGTTATCAGCACGGCAGGATAAGAGAGAATGGAAAACCAACACACACACTCTCTCAGGCACATAGCCACACACACACACATGCACAACACACACAGACACTCTCTCACACACATACACAAAAGAATGAATGAAATGAGAAAAGCAATAAAGAGCTCTTCACATATGAACATATAGTTGGTTGTGTGTGTGTGCATGTGTGTGTGTGTGTGTGTGTTACAATCTGCCTCAGACTGAATCTGTGTGTAGGCTCTTATTTTCTCCAAGTGAACTTGTATGTGTAGATATGTGTTTTATGGCTGTGGATCAACTATGGGTGGGACAATCAAATGTGTGTGCGTGCATGCGTGCGTGCGTGTGTGTGTGTGTGTGTCTGATTTGGCACTGGGCCTTCTCTCTGTCCTATATGAATTATTCAGTCCCAGTCCCTCATGCCTGCTAAAGGTTAAACCCATTAAGACCTAATACTCCACAATCAGCAGGTGTACACAGACACACACACACAGAGAGAGAGAGAGAGGGAGGGAGAAAGAGAGTGAGAGAGAGAGAGCAAAGCATACACACACAAACACACACACCTCACACACACACACACACAGAGAGAGAGAGAGAGAGAGAGAGAGAGAGAGAGAGCAAAGCATTCACACACACACACACACACACACCACACACACACACACACACTCACAAACAGGAATGCACGCATGCTCACACACACACGCGCACGCGCACACACACACGTCTCTCGCTATTTCTCTCACTTTCTCAGTCTCTACACAATAAAACCACAAGGGTAAAACTTAGAATCCATAAACTCCTTCAGAGTAAAGGTAACTTGTACAAAACTGCCAACAGTGTAAGAGAGGCTTATGAGATCCTTTGAACAAGCAGCTGAGGACTCACCTGCAGAGGAAGTGATGGAGACACCCACCCATAAACATAGATGCGTTCAGTCAACAGGTAGCATGCACTGCACGTAAGAACAGCAGCCCTGATCCCTCCCCCATCAGTTTCAAACTCAGGAGCTATCACCAGAACAAACCGATTGAATAGAGATGTAGGGTGGCCAGACTCAATTGGTGGCCACAATCTCAAAGCCTCAACAGCACAACACAATGTCGTCTGTCTGTGCTAAACAAGTCTACTTTTGTGTGCTAAAACATTCTCAATTACAGTTTTTTTCTGAATGCTTAAACACAACCGTGATTCTTATAGCACAACTTCTAAAACTATTAATACTTTTAATAAAAACACTCACTGAGTTCGCAAAACTAAAAGCACAAACACTGCTTTGCACTCAGTTTGCAATTTTGTAACACACACTTTGCACAAGTGTAGGCACAATTCATTGCATAGCACTCTTTTTGCGGAACTATAAACACAACTCACTGCTTTACACTCAATTTCCTAATGATCAACACACTCCTAGCAAATCTATACACATGTATGGCTATTATTTACACTATTTTGCCAACTCTCTGGCACACTTTCTCATGTAAAAACTGTTTTAGATAATTAGTTCACTTTGCAATCAACCTAAGCACTATAAATAAGCCACAGGTAATGTACAATGGGTACAATGGAGGGAGCAGGAAGAGTGAGAAGAGTAAAAATTAGAGGAGGCCGAAGAATAGGACGTGGAGGTGAAGAAGTAGGAGGAAGAAGAGGAGGAAGAGGACATGGAGGGGAAGAAGTGAGAGGGAGAGGATGACAAGGACAAGGAGGTGAAGTTAGAGGAAGAGGACAAGGAGGAGCAAGAGGAGGACAAGGAGGGGGAAGAGGAAGGGTAAGAAAAGAAAGAAATAGCCCTTTTACAGGCAACAAAATCAGTCTATTGTACATGTGGAGATTTTGTCGTGTCAGGCCTGGATACGGCATTCCAGAATATATTTTCCCCGGTGCCTTGGACTAGGACATTGCATGTGATGTAGACAAAATTATGAGAGAGACAACCCGATGTAGACTGATTTGTTTTGTCTCAGTGAAATTGCTATTTTGTGTTTTGACTTGGAAAACACACTTGAGTTTGTTTTGTTGTGTGTAAATACAAACCAATACTTGAAGTTTGGATCCCTGTATGTTTAGAGAACTATGACAAAAGTATGACCCCAAACTGACATAGCCTACCTTGTGCATAGAGAAAGCAAAAGCCAGATGTGTTTTTTATTCATACCATCAGTGTGTAGTTGGCACATTGTGTGCTTATTATTGTGATGGCTTGTGTTTACTGTTTGATACAAAAACACAATTTTTACGAAGGTGTGAAGAGTTAAGCAAGGTGTGTTAGCTTTTGCAAGAGAACTACAATGTTTTGCTGATTGGGTGAAAGGTTTTCCTATTTGTGTGTAGAGTTTTGCAAAAAAAGCCATAGTTACAAAAAATGTGCTTAAGCAATCAGAAAAAACTGTAACAACATGACTCCAAGAATGCATAAATGCCAACTAAAATGATCTCTCAAAACAAGACCAGAAAATGCAAGAGAGTGCAAATAGAAAAAACAAAATAAACAAAATTATTTCACAAGGGCAATAACTCAGAACGGCTTCCAGAAGGTGTTGCAGACCTTCTAGAAGAGAAGAGATTAATCAGCATCTCATCCATCTCAATTCATCATGTTCTGAAGCTCCTCTAGAGAGCAACAGGTAAGGATGTACCTCACTGATGTGAAGAGGACAGGAGAGAGAAATCACTACAGTTCTGGGACAAAGACTGCTCAGTCATGGTGGGAGATTTTCCCTTTAAATCTATATCTCTTTCCCTTTAATATCTCTTCCCCTTTAAACCTATATCTCTTTGCCTTTAAATCTATATATCTTTCCCTTTAATATCTCTTTCCCTTTAAATTTATATCTCTTTACCTTTAAACCTATATCTCTTTCCCTTTATCTCTTTCCCTTTAATATATATTTCCATTTAAACCTATATCTCTTTCCCTTTAAATCTATATATATTTCCCTTGAAACATCTTTCCCTTGAAACCTGTATCTTTTTCCCTTTAAACCTATATCTCTTTCCCTTTAAACCTATATCTCTCACTTGAAACCTGTATCTCTTTCTCTTTAAGCCTATATTTCTTTCTCTTTCATATTACATAACTACAATACAGTGTGGCATAATGATGGATATTAGTTTTGATATGTGGCTGTCGTACAAAATCTCAAATCCCCCGGCTAGGCCCCCCTCCTCCTTTCCCCTTCTCAATTTCTGTATGTGAGACCTGCTCAGCAGCAAGCACAGACACCAGCAAACTATATAGGGTGCCCACTCCCCACATGGTGACAAATGATTGACTTGACATGCAAATGAGCGATACAAAAATGGTTAGCGCAAATGAAAGCTAAAACATAGTCAGATTTTTGCTGTGACAATGCTGTGCATGTGTTCTGAAGCTCAGTTCACAGATATACATTTCTCTTCTACACCCTCTTCAGAAGTTCAGTCTCAATGCACATAGCTCATTATTCTTTCATGATGTGTGGAACAAGTGCCATTGTAAATGCTGATGTGACATTCAAACAGAAACAACATTTACTTATGCTGTTTCATTAAATTTGAGGATCAGGAATGTGTGGGCTTTATTTATTGTGGTAAACCTTTCTGTCACCTACATTGATTCTTCCTAAACATATGTACAGATCCCACACAACAGTGCTGATGGTGTTACAGTTACTTTCTTTCTTTATTTAGGAAAATAATTGTACATTCATGGGTGGATGTGATATTAAGCTATTGGCTATGGCTGACACTAGCCTGAGAGGAAATGCCTATTGTTAGTAAGGGTTGTTAATCCTGACAGGCATTTCTTTATATATTCAGATGAGCTTCAGTAAGAAGTATGTGGACAGAGTGGATATTCCTGAACAGATCTTTCCAAAAACATCGTTCAGACATTAACAGTTAGAAATGTTCCCATAAAACAAAATAGAACAAAGAACTGCTTGACTTCAGTCAAAGATCTGACTGGTTTCACAACCAATCAAGAACATTGGGGCGGGGGGGGGGGGCAATTCTTCAATTTCAAATGAAGAAGTATTCAGAATGGCATCTAGAAGGTGTTGCAGACCTTCTAGAAGGAAAGAGATTAATCAGCATCTCATCCATTTCCATTCATCATGTTCTGAAGCTCCTCTAGAGAGCAACAGGTAAGGATGTACCTCACTGATGTGAAGAGGACAGGAGTGAGAAATCACTACAGTTCTGGGACAAAGACTGCTCATTCATGGTGGGGGAAGGTCAAAGGTCAAATGTTAATCTGAGAATCACAAGACTATAGGATAGTAGTGAGGTGTTTGTATTATGTGGTTCCTCTGTGCATTCTGTGCACTCTGACAAATGCTCACACAAACTATGTGGCAAATATTTACCCACATGCCCCTCTGCCACCTGAAAATGCCCTTCCCCCATCTGGGACAAGACCTCCCAGTGTGGGCATGTCCTCCTTAATTTGCACACCCCTTTCCTGTATGTGGACACACCTATAAGGTTCTGTGAATAAGGAAATCAATAGAATGGCATTTCTAAGCCAACTGATAATGTCACAACTGAAATACTATAAGATCTACAGATGTGACAAATAGACACACATTCAAAGATTCATAAATTAGACAACTCAAAACGTATTTACTCAGAACGGCTTCCAGAAAGTGTTGCAGACCTTCTAGAAGGGAAGAGATTAATCAGCATCTCATCCATCTCCATTCATCATGTTCTGAAGCTCCTCTAGAGAGCAACAGGTAAGGATGTACCTCACTGATGTGAAGAGGACAGGAGAGAGAAATCACTACAGTTCTAGGACAAAGACTGCTCAGTCATGGTGGGAGATTTTCCCTTTAAATCTATATCTCTTTCCCTTTAATATCTCTTCCCCTTTGAACCTATATCTCTTTCCCTTTAAATCTATATATCGTTCCCTTTAAACCTATATCTCTTTCTCTTTAAGCCTATATTTCTTTCTCTTTCATATTACATAACTACAATACAGTGTGGCATAATGATGGATGTTAGTTTTGATATGTGGCTGTCGTACAAAATCTCAAAGCCCCCGGCTAGGCCCCCCTCCTCCTTTCCCCTTCTCAACTTCTGTATGTGAGACCTGCTCAGCAGCAAGCACAGGCACCAGCAAACTATATAGGGTGCCCACTCCCCACATGGTGACAAATGATTGACTTGACGTGCAAATGAGCGATAAAAAACTGGTTAAAGCAAATGAAAGCTAAAACATAGTCAGATTTTTGCTGTGACAATGCTGTGCATGTGTTCTGAAGCTCAGTTCACAGATATACATTTCTCTTCTACACCCTCTCCAGAAGTTCAGTCTCAACGCACATAGCTCATTATTCTTTCATGATGTGTGGAACAAGTGCCATTGTAAATGCTGATGTGACATTCAAACAGAAACAACATTTACTTATGCTGTTTCATTAAATTTGAGGATCAGAGGGGTATTTCACAAAACCTAGATAAGGGATTAAGCTGGGATTTTTAGGTTATCCTGGATGAATTTAGCCTTGACTTGGTTTCACAAAAGAGATGGCACATAAGTTACCATGGGGATTTATTCTCTGCACCTAGCCTGGTCCCGACCAGGCTAACAGCCAAGCTAAGTTCATTCTAATGGTAATTATGTGGTCTTATTGGTTCAGCTAGCTGTCATTCACATCAGACCTCTGTGCTAATTTTAAGGAGCTTTATTCCATTTATAAACTATTTGCTAAATGTATTTGCTCGCAAAACAAAACAGATTGTCTGCCTACTACCATATGGTTATTATTTTAATTGTGATAGCCTTATAATTATTAACATAGGCCTAGGTACTCTTTGTTTGCTTATTTTATTGATAGACGTTTGATGAATAGCTTACTGTAGTTGATTGGAAGTGGAGGGGCAAGTTTTCGAAGGTATTTTCAACTATAATATTAAGGTATATCATACTATGTGCATCTTTGCAGTGGCAAGCGCTTTCTTAATGATGTTGCGTGCCGAGACAAGGAAGCACTCACACGTGGGTGCACACGTAAATTTGCATTCAGTTGGTCTACCACGCCTACTTCTGCTGTTTTACAGAAATAGCCATGATTCACCATTCCAAAAAGGATAACTTTACTTCATTGTTAGTCTATACCAAAAGCGGTTGTTCACTTTGTGTGAATGACGCTATTTTCCGCGTCTTTTTTATTCCAACCGTGGGCACTTTGGAGCAGAGACGAGAACGCGCACACATCCTGAATTACTTACACCTGGCTTGACATAGTCGCTCCTACTCATCCTGGATTGGCATTAGTGAAACGAGTTGAGCTAGGATGACCAGACAACGCTATATCAAACCTCGCTTTATCACTTATCTTGGATGTCTTAATTCTGCCTTTGTGAAACATCCCTCTGGAATGTGTGGGCTTTATTTATCGTGGAAAATCTTTCAACAAACCTTTGCAGACCTTCTAGAAGAAAAGAGATTAATCAGCATCTCATCCATCTCCATTCATCAGGTCCTGAAGCTCCTCTAGAGAGCAACAGGTAGGGATGTACCTGACTGATGTGAAGAGGACAGGAGAGAGAAATCACTACAGCTCTGGGATAAAGACTGCTCAGTTATGGTGGGAGAATGTTAAAGCTCAAATCTTGATCTGAGAATGGCCTTGGTCATAATTCATGTATCAGAAGACTATAGGGTCGCAGTTAGGTGTTTATATTATGTGGTTCCTTTGTGGTCTCTATGCACTCTGACAAATGCGTTCCACAAGCTATGTGGAATATATTTACCCATATGCCCCTCCTCCAGCTGGGACACGCCCTTGCCACATATGGACACGCTTTTAAGGTAAGATATCTCCCTAGTCCTGCCATCTGTCCTCCATATTAAAGTGTACAGTCTTATTTATCTAGGATACTGAACACACAACACATAGATATAGGACATGTTCTGGGGAAAGATTAAGTAATAGACAAGACAAAACTTCTCATTTAACATACAAAGAATCCTGGTGACATGTCACAAAGAACGGCTTCCTGAAGGTGTTGCAGAATCTCTAGAAGAGCAGAAATTAATCAGCATCTCATACATCTCCATTCATCATGTTCTGAAGCTCCTTTAGAGAGCAACAGGTAAGGATGTACCTCACTGATGTAAAAAGGACAGGAGAGAGGAATCACTACAGCTCTGGGACAAAGACTGCTCAGTCATGGTGGGGGAAGGTCAAAGGTCAAATGTTAATCTGAGAATCACAAGACTGTAGGATAGCAGTGAGGTGTTTGTATTATGTGGTTCCTCTGTGCACTCTGACAAATGCTCTCCACAAACTATGTGGCAAATATTTACCCACATGCCCCTCTGCCACCTGAAAATGCCCTTCCCCCATCTGGGACAAGACCTCCCAGTGTGGGCATGTCCTCCTCAATTTGGACATCCCCTTCCTGTATGTGGACACACCTATAAGGTTCTGGGAATAAGGAAATCAATAGAATGGAATTTCTAAGACAATTGATAATGTCATAACTGAAATACTATAACATCTACAGATGTGACAAATAGACACACATTCACAGATTCATAAATTAGACAACTCAAAATATATTTACTCAGAACGGCTTCCAGAAGGTGTTGCAGACCTTCTAGAAGGAAAGAGATTAATCAGCATCTCATCCATCTCCATTCATCATGTTCTGAAGCTCCTCTAGAGAGCAACAGGTAAGGATGTACCTCACTGATGTGAAGAGGACAGGAGAGAGAAATCACTACAGTTCTGGGACAAAGACTGCTCAGTCATGGTGGGAGAATGGCTAACAGTTAACTACAACTCCAAATTATCATGAAATGTTGAGGTGTCAAAGACACCACTTCAGTAAGCTTCTTTGTTATTCAATGTGACCACATTGACCAGCTGCTTACTGTATAGTGAGTAGGCTAATGTCATGGTGTATGAGATAGTTGCATCAGGAAAGAATTTTAATCATATAATATGCCTCTCTCCGAAGATGTGGTACCCACTTTGTGACAACATGTACAGTTAGGCTGGATTCCTGTACAAGCCATGTAATGGACTTGTCTGATGCTAAAAGGCCTGGGATTAATTCATATATGGGGAACATTAGAATGATCTTCAGAGCAAGCAGACTTATAGGGATCCACGTGGATATGGTCCATAGGATCTACAATTAGGTGTTAACTAATATTACTACGCGAGGTCGAAGTACTCCCAAGTGCTATTGCGCCACACATTGTAGTTCTCCTGTTTATTCGCTTGGAAAATCGCCACGTTTCATGTTGTGTGACCTTACACATTTTTATCAACTACTTGTGCAACTGTATTTAAGTAGGGAAAACGTGGATGTTTTTTATTACTGCTATCTTCCCCCCTCTATGGCTACGTCTGAGCCCGCTAGCATAGCAACATGCTAACACATTCGCGCCGCGCACCAGAGCGTTTGAGTGCACGTACCGACACGGGAGAGGTATGACTCAAATCGTGAAAGTTAAGGTAAGAACATATATTACTACTGACATTGGGTGGCGTGTTTCTTTAAAGAAGCCCTATGCAGGTCTGGTTATTCCTTCGCTGTTTCTGGGTTTTCGCCTGATTTGGGCTCGCATTTTTCACGACATAGCTCCCCCTGCAGCTTCGGTAGCAAGTGACTGCTACGCTAAACCCCCACTAGCTAGCGAGCTAGCCATCAATAAACCAAGCTAAACACATAGAGCTCACAATAAAACGGTCGAGCAAACACATTGTTCAAGAGACTATCAAATCACATTACAAAAACGAAGTTCACCCAAGGGTAGGCTACTTACAATTTCAACAGCAACAAAGCCAAGTCGGAGTCCGTTTTGCAGTCTTCTTAGAAACTACAATCTGACTACATTTTCGAGTATTTCCGCCGAGTTACATCCGGATGTGTTCGGACCGCGACCAGAAAGTTGCATATTCGTTTTTTCCGCGGAGAAGCACTAGGGGGAGACGAAGCACCCACCAAACGACCCAAAAAGTGCTGTAGAACCATCAGAACGACTCTCAACCTGCATAATTAAGGTCATTTTTGCAAAAATTGTTGCATAGGGCCTCTTTAAAGGTTGATTTGAATTCCCGTCTGCTGGTCATGATAATACGTTTATGAGGGGGGGAAAAGGGGGGGGGGGGGGGGGGCGCGGGCCGGGTTCGGCAGATAATTCATGTTGATGTGTCGGGTTACATCGGGTACGGGCTTTAAAAGCCACGGGCCGTGTCGGGTTGGGTTGTAATTTTCAGGCCCGTTGAGAACTCTAGGATAGAGAATGGAGAAAGGCGTGGAGTAGAGAGAGAGAGAGAGAGATGGATAGAGAAAGAGAGAGAGAGAGTTTAAAGATCTCTGACCAAATAGATAAGAGACAGAGCAGATGGACATAGCAAGGTAACATAAGGTAAGCCAAGGAAATGCCACACACACACAAAGAACAATACACAAAACACAACACATACACAAAGTAAACAAGCCTGGTTTGACCCTCTAACTCTAAAATGCTCTACAGCATAGCTGTCTGTGTGCGCGTGCGCACACACACACACACACACACACACTCACTTCAAGGCTGCCTGCGCACACACACACACACACACACACACGGCCTGTTCAGGCCTGCCTGTTTGAGCAGTGAGCTGGAAGACTTTCCAGAATGATGTTACTTATGTAACAGCAGAGAGAAATAGAGAGAGGAGGGAGGGAGGAGAAGAGAGGGGAACAGAGGAGACAGAGAGAGAGAGAGAGAGAGAAAAGAGTAACAGAGAGAAGGGAGGTATACTGTATGGAGAGGGAGAAAGGAAGGAAAGAGGACAAGAAATCAGTGAAGAGTAAAAAATAAAGAAAAACAAAGGGAACAAAGGGGTGACAGAGGGAGAGAGATGCGTAGGATGATAGTGAGAATGTGTGTCTGATGGAGTGATGATGTGTGAAATAGAGTGATAGAGAGGGACAGAGGAGGAGTGCAGAAGCGAAGAAAGGCAAAGAAAAAAAAGAAAAAAATGGAGGAAACAGAAAAAAAGGTTGTATGTTTCTGCAACAGAATGACCTACAATGTAGAGCTGCTCTCCCCCATCAAAAGGAATAACAATCCAGCCTGTCTCTCAGAGTAGGTCACCACACAAACCCAACCCTACCACACTATAAAGGCTTTCAGACATACGCGTAAGACCGGAGGTTCTGCGGATGATAAACGGTCATATGGAAGTCCGAACTTAGCCGGTTGTTGCCGGTTGTATCTCTCTCTCTCTCTATCTCTCTCTCTCTATGTCTTTCTCTCTCCCACACTCTCTCTCTCTTTCTCTCTCTCACTCTCTCGGTTTCCCACCCTCTAACTTACTTTCTCTTTCTCTCTTGTCATCTCTCTCTCTCTCTCGTGTACTACCTCTCTTTTGTCATTCTCTCTCTCTCTCCACTTTGTCATTCTCTATCTCTCTGTTCCCCTCTCTCTGTACTTGTCATTATCTCTCTCTCTGTTCCTCTCTGTTCATCTTTCTCTTTACTTTGTCATTATCTCTCTCTCTGTTCCTCTCTCTCTCTCTGTTCCTTTCTCTCTCTCTGTTCCTCTCTCTCTCTCTGTCTCTCTGCCTTTCCTTCCCCATCTCCGTCTATATATATATATATGATGTAGTGCTGAAAGCTGGGTGAGGGTGGAAGAGGAGGCAGAGGAGGAGGTGGAGGTGGGGGGAGAGCTGATGGCTTTGCCCCAGCCAGGGTGCACATCCATCAGGCAGGGATCAGCGCTCAGCCCCCCTCTGCTGTTTCACAGCTCCAGGCTGCCCATGGCAGCTGCAGGACTGATTTCTGCTGACAAATACATGGCGCCGGCCTGAGTGCCCAACCTACCACACACACACACACACACACACACACACGTACACACACACACACACACACACACACACACACACACACACACACACACACACACACACACACACACACACACATGCACAGGCATACACACACACACACACACACACACACGTACACACATGCACACACACACACACACACACACACGTACACACATGCACACACACACACACACACACACACGTACACACACACACACACACACACACACACACACACACACACACGCATTCACACACACACGCACACACGCACACACACACACACACACATACAAAAAAATAACATATCCACATATATGCAGCTTGAACATATTCCAGTATAAGCACATCTATGTTACTCTAAATAAATATATTCAGTATTGGCCACTTTCTTATAATTTCTGCATATAATTAAATACAGTACATTCAGCATGGACTTTCATGTAAGATATCTATTGTGGGTTTCACATATACTTGCATATATACATTCTTGTACTATACACTATATATGTATTACAGTTTTTTCTGATTGCTTAAGCACATTTTTTGTAACTATGGCTTTTTTTGCAAAACTCTACACACAAATGTCAAAACCTCTCACCCAATCAGCAAAACATTGTAGTTCTCTTGAAAAAGCTAACACACCTTGCTTAACTCTTCACACCTTCGTAAAAATTGTGTTTTCGTATCTAACAGTAAACACAAGCCATCACAATAGTAAGCACACAATGTGCCAACAACACACTGATGGTATGAATAAAAAACACATCTGGCTTTTGCTTTCTCTGTGCACAAGGTAGACTATGTCAGTTTGAGGTCATACTTTTGTCATAGTTCTGTAAACATACAGGGATCCAAACTTCAAGTATTACTGTAGTGTTTACTGTATTTACACACATCAAAACAAACACAAGTGTGTTTTTCCAAGTCAAAACACAAAATAGCATTTCACTGAGACAAAACAAATCAGTCTACATCGGGTCGTCTCTCTCAAAATTCTGTCTACATCACATGCAATGTCCTAGTCCAAGGCACCGGGAAAAATATATTCTGGAATGATGTATCCAGGCCTGACATGACAATATCCCCACATGTAGACTGTTTTTTTGTCTGTAAAAGGGCTATTTCTTTCTCTTCTCACTCTTCCTGCTCACTCCATTGTACCCATTGTACATTACCTGTGGCTTATTTATAGTGCTTAGGCTGATTGCAAAGTGAACTAATTATCTAAAACAGTTTTCACATGAGAAAGTGTGCCAGAGAGTTGGCAAAATAGTGTAAATAATTGCCATTGTGCCTACAGTTGTGCAAAGTGTGTGTTACAAAATTGCAAACTGAGTGCAAAGCAGTGTTTGTGCTTTTAGTTTTGCGAACTCAGTGAGTGGTTTTGCCATTTGTGTGTAGAGTTTTGCAAAAAAAGCCATAGTTACAAAAAATGTGTTTAAGCATTCAGAAAAAACTGTAAATAGAGAGGGGGGATATAGAAAGAAAACTCTTACAAAGGGAATTGTTAAACTCTTCACCCGAGGGGTATGAATGAAGACTTGGTCTTAACATGCTTTCTGTAGGCTAATCATTGAATGTGCCCAGGTCGGGATGAAGTATAGCCTAGTCATTTAGTTAATTGCTACCTTCAGTGCATGCCCTCTTTTCAATATTTTCAATATTGTCTATTGTCTAATATTCAATACTGTCTATG